>NC_091982.1:69558186-69848891 GCF_044704955.1 Pristiophorus japonicus | reverse complement strand
ATCTCATCTCCCCCCTCCCTCCTCCCTCATCTCTCTCCCCCTCCCTCCCTCCCTCTCTCATCTCGTCTCCCCCTCCCTCCCACATCTCTCTCCCCTCCCTCCCTCCCTCCCTCTCTCTCATCCCCCTCCATCTCTCTCCCCCCCTCCCTCCCTCATCTCACTACCCCTCCTCCTTCCCTCCCTCATCTCCTCCCATCTCCCTCCCTCCCTCATCTCACTCCCTCTCCTCCCTCCCTCATCTCTCTCCCCCTCCCTCCCTCCCTCATCTCTCTCCCCTCCCTCCCTCCCTCATCTCTCTCCCCCTCCCTCCCTCCTCTCTCTCCCCCCTCTCCTCCCTCCCACATCTCTCTCCCCTCCCTCCCTCATTCTCTCTCCCCCTCCCTCACTCCCTCATCTCTCTCCCCCTCCCTCCCTACCTCATCTCTCTCCCCCTCTCTCCTTCCCTCATCTCTCTCCCCTCCCTCATCTCTCCCATCCCTCATCTCTCCCCCCTCCCTCCCTCATCTCTCTCCCCCTCCTCCCTCCCACATCTCTCTCCCCGTCCCTCCCTCATCTCTCTCTCCCCCTCCCTCACTCCCTCATCTCTCTCCCCCTCCCTCCCTCCCTCATCTCTCTCCCCCCTCCCTCCTTCCCTCCCTCATCTCTCTCCCCCTCTCTCCCTCCTCTCTCTACCCCTCTCTCCCTCCTCTCTCTCCCCCTCCCTCCCTCCTCTCTCTCCCCTCCCTCCCTCCTCTCTCCCCCTCCCTCCCTCCTCTCTCTCCCCCTCCCTCCCTTCCTCATCTCTCTCACCTCCCTCCCTCATCTCTCTTCCCCTCCCTCCCTCCCTCATCTCTCTTCCCCTCCCTCCCTCCCTCATCTCTCTCTCTCTCCCTCCCTCCCTAATCTCTCTCCCCCTCCCTCCCTCATCTCTCTCCCCCTCTCTCCCTCATCTCTCTCCCCCCCTCCCTCCCTTATCTCTCTCTCCCTCCCTCCCTCATCTCTCACCCTCTCCCTCCCTCCCTCATCTCTCTTCCCCTCCCACCCTCCCTCATCTCTCTTCCCCTCCCTCCCTCCCTCCCTCCCTCATCTCTCTTCCCCTCCCTCCCTCATCTCTCTCCCCCTCCCTCCCTCCCTCATCTCTCTCCCCCTCCCGCCCTCCCTCATCTCTCTGCCCCCCCTATCTCTCTCTCCCTCCCTCATCTCTCCCCCCCCTCATCTCTCCCCCACCCACCCTCCCTCATTTCTCTACCCCTCCCTCATCTCTCTCCCCCTCCCTCATCTCTCTCCCCCTCCCTCCTTCTCTCCCTCATCTCTCTCCCGCTCCCTCCCCTCTCTCCCCCTCTCTACCTCCCTCATCTCTCTTCCCCTCCCTCCCTCATGTCTCCCTCCCTCACCTCTCTCCCCCTCCCTCACTCCCTCATCTCAATCCCTCTCCCCCTCCCTCATCTCTCTCCCCCTCCCTCTCCCTCATCTCTCTCCCCCTCCCTCTCCCTCCCTCCGCCTGCCTCCCTCATCTCTCTCCCGCTCCCTCCCTCATCTCTCCCTCCCTCCTTCCCTCATCTCTCTCTCCCTCCCTCCTTCACATCTCTCTTCCCCCTCGCTCCCTCCCTCATCTCTCTCGCCCTACCTCCCTCCCTCATCTCACTCGCCCTCCCTCCCTCCCTCATCTCACTCGCCCTTCCTCCCTGATCTCTCTCGCCCTCCCTCCGTCCCTCATCTCTCTCGCCCTCCCTCCCTCCCTCATCTCTCTCGCCCTCCCTCGCTCCCTCATCTCTCTTGCCCTCCCTCCCTCATCTCTCTCCCTCTCCCTTCCTCATCTCTCTCGCCCTCCCTTCCTCATCTCTCTCCCTCGCTCATCTCTCTCCCCCTCCCTCCCTCATCTCTCTCCCCTACCCTCCTAACTCATCTCTCTCCCCCACCCTCCCTCCCTCATCTCTCTCCCCCTCCCTCCCTCCCTCATCTCTCTCCCCCTCCCTCCCTCCCTCATCTAACTCCCTCTCCCTCCCTCCCTAATCTCTCTCCCTCTCCAACATCTCTCTCCCCCTCTCTCCCTCATCTCTCTCACCCCCTCCCTCCCTGATCTCTCTCTCTCCCTGGCTGCCTCATCTCTCTCCCCCTCCCTCCCTCCCTCCCTGATCTCTCTCCCCCTCCCTCCCTGATCTCTCTCCCCCTCCCTCCCTCCCTGATCTCTCTCCCCCTCCCTCCCTCATCTCTCTCCCCCTCCCCCCCTCCCTCATCTCTCTCCCCCCCTCCCTCATCTCTCTCCCCCTCCCTCATCTCTCCCCCTCCCTCCCTCATCTCTCCCCCTCCCACCCTCCCCCATTTCTCTATCCCTCCCTCATCTCTCTCCCCCTCCCTCACCTCTCTCCCCCTCCCTCCTCTCTCTCCCCCTCTCTACCTCCCTCATCTCTCTTCCTCTCCCTCCCTCATGTCTCCCTCCCTCACCTCTCTCCTCCTCCCTCACTCCCTCATCTCAATCACTCTCCCCCTCCCTCATCTCTCCCCCTCCCCCTCCCTCTCCCTCCCTCCGCCTGCCTCCCTCATCTCTCTCCCGCTCCCTCCCTCATCTCTCCCTCCCTCCTTCCCTCATCTCTCTCTCCCTCCCTCCTTCCCTCATCTCTCTCCCCCTCGCTCCCTCCTTCATCTCTCTCGCCCTCCCTCCCTCATCTCTCTCTCCCTCCCTCATCTCTCTCGCCCTCCCTCCCTCCCCCATCTCTCTCGCCCTCCCTCCCTCCCTCCCTCATCTCTCTCGCCCTCCCTCCCTCATCTCTCTCGCCCTCCCTCGCTCCCTCATCTCTCTCGCCCTCCCTCCCTCCCTCCCTCATCTCTCTCGCCCTCCCTCCCTTCCTCATCTCTCTCCCCCTCCCTCGCTCATCTCCCTCCCCCTCCCTCCCTCCCTCATCTCTCTCCGCCTCCCTCCCTCCCTCATCTCTCTCCTTTGTCACAGTCACAAAGGATGTTATTTGTGATTTTGATGAGAGTCGTTTCGGTACTGTGGCAGGGGCGGAAACCGGATTGGAGGGATTCAAACATGGAATTCCGGGAAAGATGGGCATGGATTTGGGAGGCGACAACACGTTCAAGGACTTTGAAGAGGAAAGGGAGGTTGGAGATGGGACGGTAGTTTGCAAGGATAGAGGGGTTGAGGGTTGGTATTTTTGAGGAGAGGGGTGATGATAGCAGATTTGAGAGAGAGGGGAACCGTTAACAATGTCGGCTAACATGGGAGCCAGCAAAGGAAGTTGGGTGGTCAGCAGTTTGGTGGGAATAGGGTCAAGGTTAGGATTTTGTTTATATAACATTTATGCACCTTTAGGGAGGTCGTGCTTCCTGCAGCAGAGAAGAAGGGTTCTGAATTATTCCTGCGGTACAAGAGCTAAAATATATTTCCAGGTGAAACGCTGGTGCAGACAGATGGGGTGATGGAGTTGGGCAGGATTGACGCAATCTGAGCAAGGGGCAGAGCTCCAGGGTACAGTCGGTCGAATGGGTTTCACACAAGGAACAGTCAGCATTGTTGGCCATCCTTAAAGACTCATCGAGGTGCCGGGTGTCTTTGCTGGGATCGGAACACTTGTGCAGTTTGGGAAGGCGGTATTAGTGTGACAGAGTAAAGCGTTCCTTACCGTACCCCAGCATTCCTTACTGCACCCCGACAATTCGCCTGAACTCTCACCTCTCTGCTGCCCAGCTGAACTTTTCATTGCCATCACCAGCCATCCTTAATGGGGATTTTTTCTGGAATGCTGGGAAAGTTTTGTACTTGGGTTCTGGTCACTGGATCGAACATGCCGCTTATAGCTGAAAATGGTAAAAGAAAGAAAGACTTGCATTTAAATAGCGCCTTTCATGACCACCGGGCGTCCCAAAGTGCTTTACAGCCAGTGAAGTACTTTTGGAGTGTAGTCACTGTTGTAATGTGGGAAACGTGGCAGCCAATTTGCGCACAGCAAGCTCCCACAAACAGCAATGTGGTAATGACCAGATAATCTGTTTTTGTTATGTTGATTGAGAGATAAATATTGAATGAAGCCTCCAATTCTGAGCAGATGTCACATACCCAGGGCACCTGAGAACACTCGCTTTAATATTCTGCATCACCCCTGGGGATGGGCAATAAGCGACGCCCACATCCCGAGAGTGCATTTACAAACAGTCATCAGTCAGGCCAGCATTTCAGCCCAGGTCTATCCCAATTCACCCGAAACCACCACTTTAAACCAGTTCAATGCTGTAATTAAACCAAAAGTAATGAACCGTGCCAAGCTTTTCCTGGTTGCTGGGCTCATTAAAAAATACAAATTTCAAAAGCTGGCTGCACAGGATGTGTTTCAATCATTAAATTGGACCGTTTCCGTCACTAAATTGGACCGTGCTGGGCAACATGACAATAAATCACACCTCATCGCAGCACAACGCAAATAGGATAACTTTTCAGCTTAAATGTTCAACACATTTTTAACTGGAACCTTAGGCTAGAGAGGCAAGGGTGTGCAATCATTCATCACACAACTTTCTAAATTAATTTATAAGATAAAGAGCAGCAAAATAACATTTGGGATCCAAGGTTTTATAATTAGGGACATAGAGTAGAAAACCAAAGAGGGAATGCTAAACTTTTATAAATCATGGTTAGAATGTTGTCCAGTTTTGGATAAAGCCACAAGGGAACAATTGAGGGGAAGGAAAGAGGCATACATTAAACACATGGACAGCAGGGGAGCGCATGATAAGGGAGAATACGAAAAGATTAGGAGAGAAGTCAAAAAATCGGTTAGGAAGCCAAAGAGGAACTATGACATTAAATTATCAGGGAACATAAAACAAAATATTTTACAGGCACATTAATGAAAAAAAGGAAGGTTGGGATGGGAATAGGGCCATTAAGGGACAGTCAGGATAATACCACAGGAAGCGATCGTGAAATGGCGGGAATATTAAATAATTACTTTGCCTCAGTATTTACCAGGGAGATATTTCAGGTGCACATGAGATTGGAAGATGAGATTAGAAATGATATAACCTCATTTAAAATAAAAAAAGAGGGGATATATTAAATAAACTAATCAAACTCAGAGAGGATAAAACCCCATCCGTGCATTTTAAGAGCATCTAGAGAAGAGATATTACACATATTTAATAATTCTTTAGAAAAAGCTGTAGTGCCAGAGGACTGGCTGATAGCTAACATAATATCTATATTTAAGAAGGGGACAGAACATGTTCAGGGAATTATAGACCAGTCAGCTTAACATTGGTAGTGGGAAAAATAATGGAATCCCTACTAAAGGAGAAAATAGAACATCTAGAAATCAAAAATATAATACTGAATAGTCAGCATGGATTTTAAAAGGGAAAGTCTTGCTTGACCTTCCTCATTGGATTTTTTGAAGAGAGAGTAGATAAGGGCAATACTGTAGATGTAATTTATCTAGATTTCCAAAAGGCCTTTGATAAGGTGCCACATAATGGATCGCTAGCTGGCTGCAAGACATAAAGCAGAGAGTGGGGGTAAAGGGTAACTATTCACAGTGGCAGAAGATGGGTAGTGGTGTTCCACAAGGATCAGTGCTGGGACCACTGTTGTTCACAATTCATATTAACGGTTTAGACATTGGAATCAAAAACACAATTTCTAAATCTGTGGATGACGCCAAATACAAAACACCAAGACTGCAACAAATTACAGGGGGACATTAATAAACTTGCAGACTGGGCATATCATTGGGAAATGAAGTTCAACACAGATAACTGAGTATTACATTTTTGTAAGATAAATAAGGAGGTAACATATTAGTTGGAAAATGGGGTAGAGGAACAAAGGGATCTCGGATACAAATACACAAATCACTAAACATTGCGACACAGGTTAGCAAGGCCATAAAAAAGCAAACCAAGCACTAGGGTTTATTTCTAGAGGGATAGAATTGAAAAGTAGTGAAGTTATACTAAACCTGTATCGAACCTTGGTTAGACCACACTTGGAGCACTGCGTACAGTTCTGGTCGGCAGATTATAAAAAGGATATAGAGGCACTGGAGAGGGTGCAGAGAAGATTTACAAGGATGATCCAGGAAAGGATGAACAGGCTTGGTCTCAGAAGGTGAGGGTTGACCTGATAGAAGTCTTTAAAATGATGAAAGGTTTTGATAGAGTGGATACAGAGAGAATATTTTCATTTATGGGGCAGAGTATAACTAGAGGCCATCAATATAAGATCATCACCAAGAAATCCAATGGGGAATTCAGAAGAAACCTCTTTACCCAGAGAGTGGTGAGAATGTGGAACTCACTGCCACAGAGAGGGGTTGAGGCAAATAGTATCTGTCTTTGTTACCCCTAGACTTGACTATTCCAATGCTCTCTCACCTTCCTCCCTCCGCAAACTTCAGCTTATCCAGAACTCGCCCGTGTCCTAACTCGCACCGAGTCCCGTTCACCCATCACCCCTGTGCTCACTGACCCGTGTCCTAACTTGCACCAAGTCCCGTTCACCCATCACCCCCTGTGCTCGCTGCCCTGTGTCCTAACTTACACCAAATCCTGCTCACCCATCACCCCCTGTGCTCGCTGCCCCGTGTCCTAACTCGCACCAAGTCCCGTTCACCTATCACTCCTGTGCTTGCTGCCCCGTGTCCTGTCTCACACCGAGTCCCGCTCACCCATCACCCCCTGTGCTCGCTGCCCCGTGTCATAACTTGCACCAAGTCCCGCTCACCCATCACCCCCAGTGCTCGCTGCCCCGTGTCCTAACTCGCACCAAGTCCCGCTCACCCATCACCCCCTGTGCTCGCTGATCTACATTGGCTTCCGGTACAGTAATGCCTCGCTTTATAAAAAAAAATATAAAAATTCTCATCTTTGTTTTCAAATCCCTCCATGGGCTCGCCCCTCCCTATCTCTGTAACCTCCTCCAGCCCTACACCCCTCCCTATCTATGTAACCCCCTCCCTCTACACCCCTCCCTATCTCTGTAACCTCCTCCATGGTATCGCTTCTCCCTATCTCTGTAACCCCCTCCCTATCTCTGTAACCCCCTCCAGCCCCTACACCCCTCCCTATCTCTAACTCCTCCAGCCCCTACACCGCTCCCTATCTCTGTAACCTCCTCCAGCCCCTACACCCCTCCCTATCTCTGTAACCTCCTCCAGCCCCTACACCCCTCCCTATCTCTGTAACCTCCTCCAGCCCCTACACCCCTCCCTATCTCTGTAACCTTCTCCAGCCCCTATACCCCTCCCTATCTCTGTAACCACCTCCAGCCCTACACTCCTCCCTATCTCTGTAACCTCCTGCACCCTCCTGTCTGTACTCCTCCAATTCTGGCCTCTTGAGCATTCCCGATTTTAATCGTTCCCGATTAGCGGCCGTGCCTTCAATTGCCTGGGCCCGAAGCTCTGGAATTCCTTCCCTAAACCTCCCTGCCTCTATCTCTCGATCCTCCTTTAAGACAATCCTTAAAACCGACCTCTTTGACCAAGCCTTTGGTCACCTGTCCCAATATCTCCTTATGTGGCTCGATGTCCAACTTTGTTTGATAATCGTTCCTGTGAAGCGTCTTGGGATGTTTTACTACATTAAAGGTGCTATGTAAATGCAAGTTGCTGTTGCACCATTTAAGGGGAAGCTAGATATGTATATGAGGGAGAAGGGAATAGAGGGTTATGCTGATAGTTAGATAAGGTAGGATGGGAGGAGGTTCTAGTGGAGCATAAATGCCAGCATGGTCTGGTTGGGCCGAATGGCCTGTTTCTGTGCCGTATATCCTATACATTCGCAAAGTGCAATGTTGGGATTTGAATTTGTGTTCTCTGGATTTTTAGTCCAGGAACATAACCATTACACGATACAACTGCTACACTAACGCATGTAAGTGGTTTCCCTTAGGTGTTTTCGACGCACCCCCACGTTACAATAGTTCTAGACCTGGGAGTGATTACTGTACTGAACAGATGAATGAGTCACGGACAAATACCTCACTCTCAACCGTCAATGCTTTTTTAATGCTACCTCAACACAGCAAAACTCAAGTAAACACAGTGACGATGCAGTACAGTCCAATACCCTGGCGTATTTAAACCGCCCCTATCGCCAAGCACCCAACGTCTAAACCCTCTGCTCGGATCCACAGTGTACCTCCGAATCTGTACCGACCGGCTGGGTGTACCCCTATAGTCCTTGCAGCAAAACCTTCCCACTAAAACCCTTCTAAGGCTTGGTTGGGAGAACACACGACACCTCCTCACACTGGCTGTGATTTTAAAGATGCCTGGCCAGGGATGATGCTCACCGATTCGTTGGCTTACTCGCTGCTTCTCCTGGTGAAAACGTGTCTCTTCTGGTTCTGTACTGTCTATGGTTTCTTCTCTCCATCCCACACGGAGTGCTCGTAGAGGTGAAGCAAGCCAGAGCAAAAGAGAGAGAGCTATGGCCATGCAGCCACCTTTTATATCCTCAGCCTCTTTGCCTTTTCTGGCCCAATAAAGTTTTCCTTGTTTTGAGGATCCTGTCTGAGTGGCCCATGTGTATTCCAGTGATGGCTGGTGATGGGGCTTCGCTTGCAACCTGTCTGGGGCTCGATGGCTTTCTATTGTTCTGGTTTCCTGCCTCTCAGGGTTATCTCATTCCAGGTAATGGTTGATCACTGACCAGTTCACATTGCTTAACAATGGACCCTCCATCTTTGCCCATTACCTGTGATGAGTTGCCTTCTCCTGGCCATTGTAAAGTCCCAGACCAACCCCGCCCATCAGATGTGGATTTTGAGTACAACCTGGGCCCCTCCCACAACAGGATGCCAGCTTTTTCTGCGGTGAGAAATATTAAAATGCAATATCCAGATATCCAACAAACCTTGGGGAGCGGCTGCCCACACGCCCTCCCAGTGAGCTGCTTGTAAAATGCGTTTGGATCCATTGGCGGCACATTAGCGCAGTACTGTCCTGCTGATACCCGAAGGATGGTCGGTGTGGGAAACGGTGACAATCCCAGACTCTCTGAGGGTGGTGATGAGGCACATTACTGGGGCAGAGTAGAGGCAGTTTTACTCTGAACCTGGCTGGGCTTCACTGAACTGCGAGAGCTTGATGCCAGTGCCAGGGCCTGAAACATCCGGCGTTCCCAGGCCATCCCTCGCTTGAAACTCCTGGTGTTCTCGGGCCGCAGGCGCATCCCTCGCCTGAATGATCAGGAAACTCCGCTCACAGATTATTGCAGGAGATTGTTTTTGGACTGTTTATGTTGCCTCTTTCCTATCCCGTTCTCGCCCGCGTAGTGCCCAGTGGCCGCGCATCCGCCCGCCCGCGTGGTTCCCATTGCCTGCCCGCCCGCGTGGTGCCCAGTGCCCACCCGCGTGGTGCCCAGTGCCCATCCGCGTGGTGCCCAGTGCCCGCCCGCTTGCGTGGTGCCCAGTGCCCGCCTGCGTGGTTCCCAATGCTTGCCCGCCCGCGTGGTGCCCAGTGCCCGCCTGCGTGGTTCCCATTGCCTGCCCGCATGGTGCCCAGTGCCCGCCCATGTGGTGCCCAGTGCCCGCCTGCGTGGTGCCCAGTGCCCGCCCGCCCGTGTGGTGCCCATTGCCTGCCCGCATGGTGCCCATTGCCCGCCCGCGTGGTGCCCAGTGCCCGCCCGCATGGTGCCCATTGCCTGCCCGCCCACGTGGTGCCCATTGCCTGCCTACCCGCGTGGTGCCCAGTGGCTGGCCGCCCGCGTGGTGCCCATTGCCTGCCCGTCTGCATGGTGCCCAGTGCCTGCATGCGTGGTGCCCAGTGGCTGGCCGCCTGCGTGATGCCCAGTGGCTGCCCGCCTGCCTGCGTGGACAATGACCGTCTGCACCGACAATCTCCTGGTTGTTCAGTGTGCTGTGGGTGGGAGTCACTGCTTGGTTTATTTTAACCTGGTTCATAGACACAACAATCTGCAGGTATGAAAGAAAATTGAGTTTTAATTTAGAAATGTCTCATTGTTTTTTTGTTTGTGATCAGGGGCCACAGTGAACAGTAGTACCACTCCCTACCTTGCTGGAGTCGGGCTGTGGGTTTGAGCTGTTGATTCGGGAGCCTCCTGAATCATCAGATACTGTCACCGTGTGCAATGCTCATTCAATAAAACTGCATTTGGGGAGCAGAGTTTTTGGGCTGCTCAAGTGACACTAGGCTTGTATTCCCTTGAAATAAAGAGAGAAAATTATGCTGGAAATCTCAGCGGGTCAGGCAGCATCTGTGGAGAGAGAAACAGAGTTAACGTTTCAGGTCTGTGACCCTTCATCAGAACTGGAATCCCTTGCGTTTTGCAGATTAAGGGAGGATCTAATCGAGATGTTTATCACTGAAGGAGTTGATGGGGTGGATCGAGAGAAATTGGTCCCTCTGGTGGGGGGAGTCCAGAACAAGGGGGCAGAACCTTACAATTTGAGCCAGGCCGTTCAGGGTGATGTCAGGAAGCACTTCTTCACACAAAGGGCAGTGGGAATCTGGAACTCTCTCCCCCAAAAAGCTGTTGAGGCTGGGGGTCAGTTGGAATTTTAGGTAAATGGCCGATTCATTCCTGCAGCGCAGTGGGGGCCATTCAGCCTATCGGGCCTGTGCTGGCTCGTTGAAAGAGCGATCCAATTATTCCCACTCCCCCGCGCTCTCCCCATAGCCCGGTAATTTCTGTACCAGAAGATTAAAGCATTCACTAAGAGCTGGTGCGATATATCCGGTCACTACAGTTGTGAGACTCGACTAGACTTCTTCAGCCAATCACAAGTCACCCCCCAACCTACTGTAATAACTGGAGTGGGCCAGGCTAGCACTCACAGATACTTGTATTTAACGTAGTAAAACGTCCCAAGGTGCTTCACAGACGTGTAATCAAACACACATGTCTGCCAAGATATTAGGACAGGGCTTGGTCAAGGAGGTAGGTTTTAAGGAGCTTTTTCAAGGGAGAGAGGCGGAGAGGTTTAGGGGGAGAATTTCAGAGCTTAGGGCCCAGGCAGCTGTAGGCACGGCCTCCAGTGATGGAGCGATTAAAATCAGGGATGCTCAAGAGGCCAGAATTGGAGGAGCGCAGAGATCTCGGTGAGTTGTAGGGCTGCAGGAGGTTTTAGTGATAGGGAGAGGTGTAGGGGCTGGAGGAGGTTATAGAGATAGGGAGAGGTGTAGGGGCTGGAGGAGGTTACAGAGATAGGGAGGGGTGTAGGGGCTGCAGGAGGTTATAGTGATAGGGAGAGGTGTAGGGGCTGCAGGAGGTTATAGTGATAGGGAGAGGTGTAGGGGCTGGAGGAGGTTACAGAGATAGGGAGGGGTGTAGGGGCTGGAGGAGGTTACAGAGATAGGGAGGGGTGTAGGGGCTGCAGGAGGTTATAGTGATAGGGAGAGGTGTAGGGGCTGCAGGAGGTTATAGTGATAGGGGGAGGTGTAGGGGCTGCAGGAGGTTATAGTGATAGGGAGAGGTGTAGGGGCTGGAGGAGGTTACAGAGATAGGGAGGGGTGTAGGGGCTGCAGGAGGTTACAGAGATAGGGAGGGGTGTAGGGGCTGCAGGAGGTTATCGTGATAGGGAGAGGTGTAGGGGCTGGAGGAGGTTATAGTGATAGGGAGAGGTGTAGGGGCCGGAGGAGGTTACAGAGATAGGGAGGGGTGTAGGGGCTGCAGGAGGTTATAGTGATAGGGAGAGGTGTAGGGGCTGGAGGAGGTTATAGTGATAGGGAGGGGTGTAGGGGCTGGAGGAGGTTACAGAGATAGGGAGGGGTGTAGGGGCTGCAGGAGGTTATAGTGATAGGGAGAGGTGTAGGGGCTGGAGGAGGTTATAGTGATAGGGAGAGGTGTAGGAGCTGGAGGAGGTTACAGAGATAGGGAGGGGTGTAGGGGCTGCAGGAGGTTATAGTGATAGGGAGAGGTGTAGGGGCTGGAGGAGGTTATAGTGATAGGGAGAGGTGTAGGGGCCGGAGGAGGTTACAGAGATAGGGAGGGGTGTAGGGGCTGCAGGAGGTTATAGTGATAGGGAGAGGTGTAGGGGCTGGAGGAGGTTATAGTGATAGGGAGAGGTGTAGGGGCTGCAGGAGGTTATAGTGATAGGGAGCGGTGTAGGGGCTGGAGGAGGTTACAGAGATAGGGAGGGGTGTAGGGGCCGGAGGAGGTTACGGAGATAGGGAGGGGTGTAGGGCTGCAGGAGGTTACAGAGATAGGGAGGGTTGTACGGCTGGAGGATATTACAGAGATAGGGAGGGATGTAGGGGATGGAGGAGGTTACAGAGATAGGGAGGGATGTAGGGGATGGAGGAGGTTACAGAGATAGGGAGGGGTGTAGGGCTGCAGGCGATTACAGAGATAGCGAGGGTTGTAGGAGCTGGAGGAGGTTGCAGAGATAGTAGGTCGCGGCGAAGGAGCGTCGAGAGACTGTGGAGGGACGTGATTGGGCCCCAGGGGAGGTGTGAGTTCGGGGCCAGGGGCCCAGGGGCAGCACGGGCCAGCCCACACTGCGATATGTGTGCGCACTAGGTCCGTGCAGCAGAGCAGGCCTCCAGTCGTCTTGGGTAATCCTTGCCACTGGACCAAGACCTAGCTCTGTCAAACATAGAAACTAGGTGTGGGAATAGGCCATTCGGCCCTGCGAGCCTGCACCACCATTCAATAAGATCATGGCTGATCATGCAACCTCAGTACCCTACCCCTGCTTTCTCTCCATACCTCTTGATCCCTTTGGCCGTAAGGGCCACATTTAACTCCCTTTTGAATATATCTAACGAACTGGACTCAACAGCTTTCCGTGGTAGAGAATTCCACAGGTTCACAATTCTCTGGGTGAAGAAGTTTCTCCTCATCTCGGTCCTAAATGGCTTACCCCTTATCCTTAGACTGTGACCCCTGGTTCTGGGCTTCCCCATCATCAGGAACATTCTTCCTGCATCTAACCTGGCCAATCCCGTCAGAATTTTAATATGTTTCTGTGAGATCCCCTCTCATTCTTCTAAATTCCAGTGAATATAAGCCTCGTCGATCCAGTCTTTCTTCATATGTCAGTCCTGCCATCCCGGGAATCAGTCTGGTGAACCTTCGCTGCACTCCCTCAAAAGCAAGAATGTCCTTCCTCAGATTAGGAGACGAAACCCGCACACAATCCTCAGGATGTGGTCTCACCAAGGCCGTGTACAACTGCAGTAAGACCTCCCTGCCCCTGTACTCAAATCCTCTCGCTATGAAGGCCAACATGCCATTTTCTTTCTTTACTGCCTGCTGTACCTGCATGCCAACTTTCAATGACTGATGAACCATGACACCCAGGTCTCATTGCACCTCCCCTTTTACTAATCTGTCACCATTCAGATAATAATCTGCCTTCCTGTTTTTGCCACCAAAGTGGATAACCTCACATTTATCCACATTTTACTGCATCTGCCATGTATTTGTCCATTCACCTAACCTCTCCAAGTCCCCCTGCAGCCTCCTAGTGTGGTGGCTGGTGTGCAACGGCCACCACACGTTAAAAAATTCCACGCACAGGCATCTTCCATCTTTTAGGATGTAGTTCGGGTCCTTCATTGCCCTGCGAACTCGTCCTTTTTTGGCAAGTCATCCTTGTTTCAAGGGACTGCCTATGATGATGAGGGGCTGGAGGAGGTTACGGAGATAGGGAAGGGTGTAGGGCTGGAGGAGGTTACAGAGATAGGAAGGGGTGTAGGGGCTAGAGGGGGTTACAGAGATAGGGAGGGGTGTAGGGCTGGAGGAGGTTAGAGAGATAGGGATGGGTGTAGGGCTGGAGGAGGTTACAGGGATAGGGAAGGGTGTAGGGGGTTCCAGAGATAGAGAGGAGTGTAGGGCTGGAGGAGGTTAGAGAGATAGGGAGGGGTGTAGAGCTGGAGGAGGTTACAGAGATCGGGAGGGGTGAGGCTGTGGAGAGATTTGAAAATAAGGATGAGGATTTTAAACTGGAAACATTGGGAGGGCTTTCTGCTCTTGGTTCTAAATCTGTCTAAACCTGCAGGAATACATCCAACCAGAGTGGGCACAAACTCTGAATAGCGATGTGCCGAGCCCTGGGATTATCCATATTAATATGATCCATACCTCATCCCGGCGCCCAGCCCCAAGTTCCCTGGCACAAACAGGGTGAGATTTCACACACTGCACCCCCTACACACAGAGATAGACGCAATTCATTTCCACGCTGGGAGAGATTCGGTATCTTCCGTTTGCCTCAGGACACTGTTGCAGGTGAGAGTACAAAAAAGGAAAGAAAGAGAGAAGCCGAAAGTAAATGTGAGAAGCAGAAGACTAAGAGGCAAACAGAAAAGGATAGTAACAGACTTCAGGAGGGCACAGACAGTCTGGGGAAATGGGCAGACACGTGGCAGGTGAAATTTATGCAAAGATGGTGTGGTGATACATTCTGGTGGGAAGAATGAGGAGTGGCAATATAAACTAATGGGTATAATATTAAAGTGGGTGCAGGAAGAGAGAGACCTGGGGTTGTATGTACACAAATCTCTGAAGGTGGCAGGACAGGTTGAGAAGGCGGTTAAAAAGCATACGGGGTCCTTGGCTTTATAAATAGAGGCATAGAGTACAATAGCAAGGAAGTTATGCTAAACCTTTATAAAGCACAGGTTAGGCCCCAGCTAGAGTATTGTGTCCAATTCTGGGCACCGTACTTTAGGAAGGATGTCAAGGCCTTGGAGAGGGTGCAGAGGAGATTTACTGGGATGGTTCCAGGGATAAGGGACCTGAGTTATGTGGACAGACTGCAGAAGCATAGAAACATAGAAAATAGGTGTAGGAGTAGGCCATTCGGCCCTTCGAGCCTGCACCACCATTCAATAAGATCATGGCTGATCATTCACCTCAGTACCCCTTTCCTGCTTTCTCTTCATACCCCTTGATCCCTTTAGCCATAAGGGCTATATCTAACTCCCTTTTGAATATATCTAACAAACTGGCCTCATCAACTCTCTGCGGTAGAGAATTCTACAGGTTAACCACTCTCTAAGTGAAGAAGTTTCTCCTCATCTTGGACCTAAATGGCTTATCCCTTATTTCTAGACTGTGACCCCTGGTTCTGTAACTTCCCAACAACGGGAACATTCTTCCTGCCTCTAACCTGTCCAATCCCGTCAGAATTTTTTATGTTTCTATGAGATCCCCTCTCATTCTTCTAAACTCCAGTGAATACAAGCCCAGTTGATCGAGTCTCTCCTCATATGTCAGTCCCGCCATCCCGGGAATCAGTCTGGTGAACCTTCGCTGCACTCCCTCAATAGCAAGAACGTCCTTCCTCAGATTAGGAAACCAAAACCGAACACAATATTCTAGGTGTGGCCTCACCAAGGCCCTGTACAACTGCAGTAAGACCTCCCTGCTCCTATACTCAAATCCTCTAGCTATGAAGGCCAACATACCATTTGCCTTCTTCACCGCCTGCTGTACCTGCATGCCAACTTTCAATGACTGATGTACTGTGACACCCAGGTCTCGTTGCACCTCCCATTTTCCTAATCTGTCATCATTCAGATAATATTCTGTCTTCCTGTTTTTGCCACCTCACATTTATCCACATTATACTGCATCTGCCATGCATTTGCCCACTCACCTAACCTGTCCAAGTCACCCTGCAGCCTCTTATCATTCCCCTCACAGTTCATACCGCTACCCAGCTTAGTGTCATTTGCAAACTTGGAGATACTACATTCAATTCCTTCGTCTAAATCATTGATGTATATTGTAAATAGCTGGGGTCCCTGCACTGAACCCTGTGGCACCCCACTAGTTACTGCCTGCCATTCTGAAAAGGAGCTGTTTATTCCGACTCTCTGCTTCCTGTTTGCCAACCAATTTTCTATCCACGTCAATACATTACCCCCAATACCTTGTGCTTTAATTTTGCACACTAATCTCTTGTGTGGGACCTTGTCAAAAGCCTTTTGAAAGTCCAAATACACCACATCCACTGGTTCTCCCTTGTCCACTCTACTAGTTACATACTCAAAAAATTCCAGAAGATTTGTCAAGCATGATTTCCCTTTCATAAATCCATTCTGACTTGGACCGATCCTGTCACTGCTTTTCAAATGCGCTGCTATTTCATCTTTAACAATTGATTCCAACATTTTCCCCACCACTGATGTCAGGCTAACCGGTCTATAATTTCCTGTTTTCTCTCTCCCTTTTTTAAAAAGTGATGTTACATTAGCTACCCTCCAGTCCATAGGAACTGATCCAGAGTCAGTAGAATGTTGGAAAATGATCACCAATGCATCCACTATTTCTAGGGCAACTTCCTTAAGTACTCTGGGATGCAGCCTATGAGGCCCCGGGGATTTATCGGCCTTCAATCCCATCAATTTCCCTAACACAATTTCCTGACTAATAAGGATTTCCTTCAGTTCCTCCTTTTCGTTGGACCCCCGAACCCCTAGTATTTCCGGAAGGTTATTTGTGTCTTCCTTAGTGAAGACAGAACCAAAGTCTTTGTTCAGTTGGTCTGCCATTTCTTTGTTCACCATTATAAATTCACCTGATTCTGACTGCGAAGGACCTACGTTTGTCTTCACTAATTTTTTTCTCTTCACATATCTATAGAAACTTTTGCAGTCAGTTTTTATGTTCCCTGCAAGCTTCCTCTCACGATGCACAGGTTCCCAAAGGAATATTTTTGACCTTTTAAAGGTTTAATTAAGGTCAGAACTTTTTGATCATGCAAACCATCCCAAAACATATAGTGAGCACATAGCGTTAGCACCAATACGCCTACTATAAGCGGTGGAGATTGTATTTTGAAAAGAAAATGTGCTTCACAAATGTACAATGAATGAAATGAAGTTAAATTAACACAACGATAGTTTAAAGACAATTTTACTTTGGCATTGAGACATCGCCAGAGCAGAGCTCAAGTGAAGACTCACAACCCCAAGCACAACTGCTTTTTACTACAACTGGCTCTCTCTAGTCCCATGCTGGAAGATCAACAGAAGCAGTTACTTTGTGCACCTCTGCTGGGGCTGTTCTCCTTCCAGCAGAGAAGGTTAAGGGGAGATTTAGTCGAGGTGATCAAAATGATGAATGGTTTTGATGGGGTAAATCAGGAGAGACTGTTCCCGAGGCAGGCGGGTCAGTAACCAGAGGGCACAGATTGAAGGTGACTGGAAAAAGAACCAGACATGAAGAAAAAAATATTTACGCAGTGACTTGTGATCGGGAACGCGCTGCCTGAAAGGGCGGTGGGGGCAGATTCAATAGTAACTTTCAAACTGGAATTGGATAAATATTGGAAGGGGGAATGTGCAGGGCTGTGGGGAAAGAGCAGGGAGTGTAAAAATGGTGTTAATTATAAACTGGTATGTCATCCAACTTAGTGTCAGCATCTAGTATTCTATTGGTATTCTGTTAACAAAAGATGCTGGCACTGCGTGCCCCAGACTGGTGCTGGACAGTACTGTCCTTGGACGGCCCATGCTGCTTGTGTTTGGTGGGTGATGAATGCAGTAAACAGACAGAGTATATCGGGGCTGCTGACACTCTCAGCCCCTTACTGCCCTCCAACCCCAGGGTAACCTGGTCCTGGAGCTGGTTGTATTTCCTGCACACTGCTTTGTTTGAGTAGTGAGTCTGGAGGTTGGGAAGTGTTGTGAATCAGAACTCTGTGATCAGCAACTTGAGAACACATTTAAACTTTCTAACTGCCCCTGCGATACCAAGTACTGCCCCCAAATTCCAGAGACCCGAATGCTGGGTGCTGTGGATAACCCCGGGGCGAGGGCAGTCCAGATGGGCTGATGGGGGTCAGAGTGGCGATGTATCTGACCCTAACCCTAAATGCAGCACATGGTGTGCCCAATACTGCGGACTAACTGGTGATTGAAAGGCTGGTGCTCGGTGGCTGGAAGCTGAGCTGTGTCCCAGCAGCAGGTTTCAGGGGCAGTGGGCCTGTTGCACATTACACGGAACTGCTGTCAATGTGGGATTTCTTGCACCTTTTCTCACTGGGGGCCGTGTCTGAGCTGGAATCCATGAGGTGGTGCTGGAAACTACATTGTTCACAGTAACCTCAGCCGCCGACTATTGCCTGGGCTTTGGGGACTGTGCGACAACATTATTTTGACAATCCGGCAGCTTTTGGTTATTTTATTTGGTGCCAGCTCACACATCACCCCATTTAATCAGTTCAGTTTCCAAATTTCCCGTGGTGAGCTTTGAGCTCCTCGCTCTGGGAGATTTACTGGAATAGTAGATGAGGTTAAGAGGAGATTTGATCGAGGTGTTCAACATATTGAGTAAGGAGAAAGTGTTGCCATTGGTGGGAGGGTCGGTAACCAGAGGGACACAAGTTTATGGGAATCGGCCAAAGAGCCCGAGGGGGAGATGAGGATTTTTTTTTACGCAGTGTGTTGTGGTCTGGAATTCTCTGCCTGATAGGGCGGTGGGAGCAGATTCAATGGTAACGTTCAAACGGGAATTGGATAAATACTGGAAAGGATAAATTTTGTCGGGCTGTGGGGAAGAGCGGGGGGAGTGGGACTAACTGGATCGCTCTCTCACAGAGCTGGCACAGGCTCGATGGGCCGAATGGCCCCCTCCTGTGCGGTGATTCTACCAACCCCTGGATTCATAGTCCAGTACCACAACCGCTGGGTTACCTTACCCAGTGCAATGGAAAACTGCTTTCAGTGCTCAGAATTAATCGGTCGCATGAAATCGGATGCTTTTATATCCTTTCCAACTTTTCATAATCGGCCCAGAATCCTTGTGGCAGAGCATTATTCCGCTGTTTGCCCCGCTGGCATGGTGATTGTACTGATTGTTGAAATAGTTTGTGTTTAAAATGCCTGGGTAAATGTGGGAGCAGCCTGTTCCCGAGGCTGTTATTTCACCCCTTAATGCACCGACAGAGTGAGCGACATATCCTGTACAACTGGTACTTAACTCTGTGCCAAGCAGGGCGCTGATGCTCACATCGATCAAACCCTGAGATAGGATTGGGGGAAGGAAAGACTGTCTGGATTGGGCAATGAATACCAAGTAAATGCAACCACAGGAGGACTGGGGATCGTTCAATTATGTTTCAAACGTGGGTACAAACTGTCAGGACACCAGCAGATATTCACAGCCTTTCCCTCCTGCCCACAGATTGGTCATTCCTTACAGTGGGGCCCTCCTGGTCTGGCTAACCTTCAGCTTATTGTTCAAGTTTATTGGGTAACTGGCAACATGACCGACTGATTGCCACAACCGATGTGTTTGAGAGTTCCTTGTGACTTAGGAGTCATCAGTAACTCCTGAATTACTGATCGTATTTTTAGTTTTTAGTTCATATCCCTCCATGGCCACGCCCCACCTTATCTCTGTAACCCCCTCCAGCCCCTACACCTCTCCCTATCTCTGTAACCTCCTCCAGCCCCTACACCTCTCTCTATCTCTGTAACCTCCTCCAGCCCCTACACCTCTCCCTATCTCTGTAACCACCTCCAGCCCCTACACCTCCCCCTATCTCTGTAACCTCCTCCAGCCCCTACACCTCTCTCTATCTCTGTAACCCCCTCCAGCCCCTACACCCCTCCCTATCACTGTAACCTCCTCCAGCCCCTACACCCCTTCCTATCTCTGTATTTCCCTCCAGCCTCTACACCCCTCCCTATCTCTGTAACCTCCCCCAGCCCCTACACCTCTCCCTATCTCTGTAACCCCCTCCAGTCCAACACCCTTCTCTATTTCTGTAACTCCCTTCAGCCCCTACAGCCCTCCCTATCGCTGTAACCTCCCCCTCCCCCCCTCCCTATCTCTGTAACCACCTCCAGCCCCTACACCCCTCCCTATCTCTGTAACCTCCCCCAGCCCCTACACCCCTTCCTATCTCTGCAACCCCCTCCAGCCCCACAACACCCTACACTTCTCCAATTCTGGCCTGTTGCTTATCCCCCGTTTTCCATCGCTCCACCATCGGTGGCCGTGCCTTCAGCTGCCTGGGCCCCAAGCTCTGGAACTCCCTCCCTGAACCTCTCCGCCTCTCTCTCCTCCTTTAAGACGCTGCTAATCTCCTGATGTGGTTCGGTGTCAGAATGGGTTTGAGCTGATCAGAGCGAGGCAGCACGGATTTGTGAAGGACAGGTCATGCCTGACTAATCTAAGGGAATATTTTGCAGAGGTCACTGACGTGGTGGCAGGGGAGTGACTGTGGGTGATATCTCTCTCTATTTCCAGATTTGATAAGGTTGCACTCGAGATTATGGGTAATTGGGAAAGTGCACGGAATTGGAGGTGACCGTGGGACATGGGTCGGTAATTGGCTGGGAGACAGAGAGGGTGTGGGGGGAGTAAAGGGGACCTTCTCTGCTTGGCTGGATGTGACAAGTGGAGCTCCTCAGGGATCCATGCTGGAACCTCAGCTTTTCACCACATCATTCAATGACTTGGATGAAGGAATAGGGAGTTGTATTATGAGGGGGCTTGACAAGGTGGATGCAGAGAGGATGTTTCCAGTGAAGGGGGAGACTAGAACTAGAGGCCATGATCTTAGAATAAGGGGTCGCCCATTTAAAATGGAGATGAGGAGAAATTTCTTCTCTGAGGGTTGTAAATCTGTTGGAATTCGCTGCCTCAGAGAGCTGTGAAAGCTGGGATATTGAATAAGTTTAAGACAGAAATAGACAGTTTCTTAAACGATAAGGGATTATGGGGAGCGGGCAGGGATATGGACCTGAGTCCATGATCGGATCTGCCATGATTGTATTAAATGGCGGAGCAGGCTCGAGGGGCCGTATGGCCTACTCCTGCTCCTATTTCTTATGTTCTTATATCTAACTTTACAGATGGCTCTAAGTTAGGAGGCACAGTAAGTTGTACAGATAGGAGCAGGAGGTTACAAAGGGACATAGAAAGACTAACTGTGCAGGCAACACTGTGGCAGATGGAGTTCAATGTGGGGAAGTGAGAGGTCGTCCACTTTGGATGCGAGAAAGACAAATCTAAATATTTCCTTTGTGGTGAGAGACGAAGGAGCAGAGAGATTCAGGTGTACATAAATCACTGAATGCTGATGGTCAGGTACGGAAAATAATCAAAATGGCTGATGGATTGTTGGCCTTAAAATCTGCCGTCATCACCCCCCGCCTCAAGAATCCCACCCTCGACCCCTCCGTCCTTGCAAATTACCGCCCCATCCCCAACCTCCCTTTTCTCTCCAAAATCCTTGAACGTGTTGACGCCTCCCAAATCCGTGCCCATCTTTCCCGGAACTCCATATTTGAATCTGTCCAATCCGGTTTCCGCCCCGCCACAGTAAGAAACGGCTCTCATCAAAGTCACAAATAACATCCGTTGTGACTGTGACAAAGGTAAACTATCCCTCCTCGTCCTCCTGGACCTGTCTGCAGCCTTTGACATCGTGGACCACTCCATCCTCCAACACCTCTCCACCATCGTCCAGCTGGGTGGGACTGCACTCGCCTGGTTCCATTCTTATCCATCTAAACGTAGCCAGAGAATCACCTGCAACGGCTTCTCTTCCCGCCCCCGCATCGTTACCTCTGGTGTCCCCCAAGGATCTATCCTTGGCCCCCTCCTATTTCCCATCTACATGTTGCCCCTTGGCGACATCATCCGAAAACACGGCGTCAGTTTCCACATGAATGCTGATGGCACCCAGCTCTACCTCACTACCACTTCTCTCGACCCCTTCACGGTCTCTAAATTGTCAGACTGAAACATAGAAACATAGAAAATAGGTGCAGGTGCAGGCCATTCGGCCCTTCGAGCCTGCACCACCATTCAATAAGATCATGGCTGATCCTTCCCTCAGTACCCCTTTCCTGTTTTCTCTCCATATCCCTTGATCCCTTTAGCCGTAAGGGCCATATCTAATTCCCTCTTGAATATATCTAATGAACTGGCATCAACAACTCTCTGCGGTAGAGAATTCCACAGGTTAACAACTCTCTGAGTGAAGAAGTTTCTCCTCATCTCAGTCCTAAATGGCCTTCCCCTTATCCTAAGACTGTGTCCCCTGGTTCTGGGCTTCCCCAACATCGGGAACTTGTCCGACTGCTTGTCCGACATCCAGTTCTGGATGAGTAGAAATTCCCGCCACCTAAATATTGGGAAAACCGAAGCCATTGTTTTCTGTCCCCGCCACAAACTCCGTTAACTAATCACTGACTCTATCCCTCTCCCCAACTCCTGTCTGAGGCTGAACCAGACTGTTCTGGGTGTCATATTTGAATCCGAGATGAGCTTCCAACTCCTGGTTGGCCTCCCATCTTCCACCCTCCATAAACTAGAGGTGATCCAAAACTCGGCTGCCCGTGTCCTAACTCGCACCAAGTCCCGCTCACCCATCACCCCTGTGCTCATTGACCTGCATTGCCTCTTGGTTAAGCAATATCTCAGTTTTAAAATTCTCATTTTTGTTTTCAAATTCCTCCATGGCCTCGCCCCTCCCTGTCTCTGTAACCTCCTTCAGCCTCACAACCCTCCGAGATCTCTGCACTTCTCCAATTCTGCCCTCTTGAGCATCATTGGTGGTCGTGCCTTCAGCTACCTAGGCCCCAAGCTCTGGAATTCCCTCCCTAAACCTCTCCGCCTCTCGACCTCTAGCTCCTCTTTTAAGATGCTCCTTAAAACCTACCTCTTTCTCCAAGCTTTTGGTCATCTGTCCTCATATCTCTCATTGTGGCTCAAGGTGAAATCATATTTGATACGCTCCTGTGAAGGACTTTGGGATGTTTTACTACGTTAAAGACACTGTTTAAATACAAGTTGTTAGGTATGGAAGAACTCCACAAGACTGAGTACTGTGAGCTAAAACCGATGTGACCTTAGTCTCTTTAATACAACTCCAGAGTGCCTAAGCAGCATGACAGCCAACCTTTTATACTCCCTTGCACGAGGTGTGCAGGTGACCCTTGGGCCTCCAACAGTTGCGCCCTCTGGTGGCAAGTCTTACACAGTTACAATGTTTACATACATAACATCACTCCCCAAGTTATTTACAAGTTGAGATGATCTGGGGCCCAACGACCATTGCTGCACTGCGGCGCGGCTGGTCTGACAAGACTGTTGGGAATGGTGGGTTCATCCTCTTGATTGACAGCGAGGTCGATTGCTGGTTGGATGTGTATTGGTGGAGCAATGATGGTGATGTCCTCTTCAGGTTGTTCTTGGTTGTCGGTGAACCGCAGTTTGATCTGATCCAAATGCTTTCTGTACGTTTGTCCATTCATTAGTTTGACTATAAACACTCTATTCCCCTCCTTGGCCTTGACAGTGCCAGCGATCCTTTTAGGACCATGACCGTAATTAAGGACAAAGACAGGGTCGTTAACATCAATGTCACGTGATACAGCCGTGCGATCGTGGTACATGTTTTGCCGGTGACGCCGGGTTTCCACATGATCATTTAGATCCGGGTGGACTAAGGAGAGCCTGGTTTTGAGTGCTCTCTTCATTAACAATTCTACAGGGAGAACCCCGGTGAGTGAGTGGGGTCGCGTCCGGTAGCTGAGCACAACCCGAGATAAGTGGGTCTGCAAGGAGCCTTCCGTCACGCGTTTCAAACTCGTTTGATAGTTTGGACTGCCCGTTCCGCTTGACCGTTGGATGCGGGCTTAAACGGGGCAGACCTGACATGCTTGATGCCATTGCGGGTCATAAACTCGTTGTATACCGAGCTGGTGAAACACGGTCCATTGTCACTGACAAGGACGTCGGGCAAGCCATGGGTGGCGAACATAGCTTGGAAGCTTTCAATGGTGGCAGTGGATGTGCTGGATGACATGATTATGTATTCAATTCATTAAGAGTAAGTGTCCACTACAACTAAAAACATCTTTCCGAGAAAGGGGCCAGCAAAATCTACGTGGATCCTGGACCACGGTTTGGAGGGCCATGACCACAGACTCAATGGAGCCTCCCTTGGTGCATTGCTCAATTGTGAGCACGTGTTGCACTGGTGTACGCATGGCTCCAAGTCCGAGTCAATGCCGAGCCACCAAACATGCGACCTGGCTATAGCCTTCATCATGACTATGCCTGGGTGGGTATTGTGTAGGTTGCGTATAAACGTTTCCCTGCTTTTTTTGGGAAAACCATGCGATTACCCCATAAGAGACAATGTGACTGGATGGACATTTCATCTTTGTGTCGGTGAAACGGCTTAATTTCATCTTGCATTTCCCCGGGAACGGCCGACCAGCTCCCATTGAGGATGCAACTTTTTACAAATGATAGCACAGGATCCTGGCTGGTCCAGGTCCTGATCTGGCGAGCCGTGACAGATGACTCCTCGCTCGCAAAAGCATCCATGACCAGGAGCAAGCCTGCGGGCAGCGTCATTTCCGCCCCGGTAGTGGGCAATGGTAGCTGACTGAGGGCATCAGCACAGTTCTCCGTGCCTGGTCTGTGGCGGATAACATAGTCATAGATGGACAATGTTAATGTCCATCTTTGGATGCGGGACAAAGCATTGGTGTTTATACCTTTGCTCTCTGAAAACTGCAAAATGAGCGGCTTGTGGTCGGTTTCAAGCTCACACCGAAGTCCAAATAGGTATTGGTGCATTTTCTTAACCCCATATACACATGCTAACACCTCTTTCTCGACCATACTATAGGCTCTCTCCGCCTTAGACAGACTTCTAGATGCGAATGCAACCGGTTGAAGCTTGTCCAATATATTAGTTTGCTGTAACACACAGCCGACACCGTACGAAGATGCATCACAAGCTAGCACTAATCGTTTACACAGGACATACAGTACAAGTAACTTATTAGAACAAAGTAGGTTTCTGGCCTTCTCAAAGGCTGTCTCTTGAGATTTATCCCAAACCCAGTCGTCACCCTTGCGTAGCAATATGTGCAACAGTTCCAGCAAAGTGCTTAACCCGGTAGAAAGTTACCAAAATAGTTGAGGAGTCCCAGGAACGAACGCAGCTCCGTCACATTCTGTGGTCTGGGTGCATTCTTGATGGCCTCTGTCTTTGTGTCCATGGGTTTGATGCCGTCTGCTGCAATCTTTCTCCCCAAAATTTCGACCTCTGGCGCCAGGAAAACACACTTGGAGCGTTTCAGCCCGAGTCCCACTCTGTCCAGTTGACTTAGAACCTCTTGTGTAGATGTTCGATGGTGTCACGACCGGTGATCAGGATGTTGTCTTGAAACACAATGGTGCGCGGAACCGATTTCAGCAAACTCTCCATGTTTTTCTGGAAGCTGGCAGCAGCCGATCGAATCCCAAAGGGGTACCAGTGGTATATAAACAGTACTTTGTGCGTGTTGATGCACGTAAATATTTTCGAAGATTCAGCCAGCTCCTGTATCATGTAGGCGGCGGTTTGGTCCAACTTGGTGAACGATATCCCCCTCCCGCTAACGTTGCGAACAGGTCATCCGCCTTGGGTAGCGGGTACTGGTCTTGTAACGAGACTCAGTTGATCGTTACCTTGTAGTCTCTGGAGATTCTGACTATAGCTTTTCAACACCGGAACAATCGGACTGGCCCACTTGTTGAACGTGACTGGTGATATGATTCCCTCTCGTTGAAGTCTGTCCAGTTCGATCTCGACTTTCTCCCTCATCATGTATGGAACCGCTCGAGCCTTGTGATGAACGAGCCTTGCATTGGGGATTAGATGGATCTTGACCTTGGCGCCTGTGAAGTTGCCGATGCCTGGTTCAAATAGCGACGGAAACGTGCTCAGCACTTGGGCGCACGAGGCATCAGGCACTGAAGATAGTGCTTTGACGTCGTCCCAGTTGCATTGAATCTTTCCCAGCCAGCTTCTGCCGAATAGCGTTGGGCCATCGCCTGGTACAATCCACAGTGATAAATCATGCACAGCTCCATCGTACGATACCTTAACTGTCGCACTGCCAATGACTGGTATGAGCTCTTTGGTGTATGTGCGCAGCTTTATCTGAATCAGACTCAGTTTGGGCCTTTGTGCCTTGTTGCCCCACAGTTTCTCAAAAGCCTTCTGGCTCATAATTGACTGACTCGCTCCCGTGTCCAACTCCATTCATACCAGAATACCGTTCAATTTGACTTTCAGCATAATAGGAATCTCTTGGTGGTGAAGGTGTGTGCCCCATACACTTCTTCCTTGGGTTGAGTTGCCTCTCTTGTTTGTTCTACGTGATCGGCGCCGGATCGATCATCCTCTGCCGACTCTGCCACGTGGTGAGTCACAGCACTCTTGCACATTCGCTGGAGGCGCCCCATTGTTTCGCAGCCTTTGGAAACGTCGTGCTTGAATCAACATTGATGGGCTCGATGATTACCCCCATAGCGCCAACATGGTGTTAATGGATTTGCATTCACTCCTGATAGCGGGCTCTGGGTCATCCTAGGTCTTGCAGCTGCAGATGTGTAGGCCCTGCCATATGCAGTTCTGCCTGCTAGCAACGTTATTTTATGCACAGTACTTGCCGGTGAGCTTCGATGCTGGGAAGATATTATAACTCGTGAATATGAATGCCTGGGCTATCGTAATGGCCTTGCTTAGGTCTAGGGATTCGGCGGACAGCAGCTTTTGAAGAATGACCTCGTGGCCGATTCCAAGCACAAAAAAGTCCCGCAGCATTTTCCCCCAAAATCCAACAATTCGCAAGTTCCCGCAAGGGGTCTCAGGTCGGCGACATAACTCGCTACGTCCTGACCCTCGGAGCGGTGCTGCGTGTAGAAGCGATACCTGGCCATTAAGACGCTCTCCTTCGGCTTGAGATGGTTCCGAACCAGCTTACACAATTCTGAATGTGTCTTCTCCGCTGGCTTCTCCGGTGCTAGCAGATTCTTGATGAGGCCGTATATTGTGGACCCACACACAGTGAGGAGAATCGCCCTGCACTTGATCGCTTTATCGTCCCCATCCAGCTCATTGGCCACGAAGTACTGGTCAATATGCTCAGCGAAGGCTTCCCAATCATCACTCTCTACAAATCTCTCTCAAATACCAACGGCAGCCATGACATGTGAAAGTTCGTAATCTGTTACTTGTCGCCAATTGTTAAGTATGGAGGAACGCCACAAGACTGAGTACTGTGAACTAAAACTGATGTGACGTCAGTCTCTTTAATACAACTCTAGAGTGCCCAAGCAGCATGGTAGACAACCTTTTATACTCCTTTGGGCCTCCAACAGTTGCACTCTCTGGTGGCAAGTCTTACACAGTCACAATGTTTACATACATAACACAAGTTGTTGTTGTTTATCTCGAGGGGAGGAAGTGATGTTCCAGCTGTACAGAGCCGTGGTCAGACCCCGTGTGCAGTAACAGCGCTCAGTCCTGGGCCCCGCCCCTCAGGAGGGTATATCGGCCTCGAAGGGGGTCAGCGCAGATTCACCAGAATGATACCTGGGGCTGAAAGGGTTAAATGCCGAGGACAGGCTGCACAGACTGAGCTTGTATTCCCTCGAGCTGCTGTAATAGGGGCATAGCTGCATCTTGTTCGAAGAGTAAGTTGTGCATTTTGTGGTGAAATGCTGGTCCTTATAAAACAACCTGTTGTCTGAGCACCACTACACAGCTGTGTTTTGAAATACAGTTTGTGATCAGATTTTCCACTTGAGCATGTTCCTCTTGTGTAGTCTCACGGCTCTCGTCCACTTTACCCCTTTCACCCAATAGGCAACACACTCGTCTCTGAATCAGAAGTGTGTGGATTCAAGTGCCACTCTAGGGAGCTGAGCGCAAAAAAACCCCCCGGCTGACACTGTCCTGAGGCAGTTCTGAGGGAGCGCCGCACTGTCGGAGGGGCTGTACTGAGGGAGTGCTGCACTGTCGGAGGGGCAGTACAGAAGGAGCGGCGCACTATTGGAGGGGCAGGACTAAGGGAGTGACGCACTGTTGGAGGGTCGGTACTGAGGGAGCGCCGCACAGTCGGAGGGACAACACTGAGGGAGCGCCGCACTGTCGGAGGGGCAGTACTGAGGGAGTGCCGTACTGTCGGATGGGCAGTGCTGAGGGATTGGCGGAGGAGCAGTGCTGAGGGAGTGCAGCACTGTCGGAGGGGCGGTACTGATGGAGCACTGCACTGTTGGAGGAGCATTACTGAGAGAGCGCCGCACTGTCGGCGGGCAGTACTGAGCGACTGCCGCACTGTCGGAGGGGCTGTACTGAGGGAGTGCTGCACTGTCGGAGGGGCAGTACAGAAGGAGTGGCGCACTATTGGAGGGGCAGGACTGAGGGAGTGCCGCACTGTTGGAGGGTCGGTACTGAGGGAGCGCCGCACAGTCGGACGGGCAGTACTGAGGGAGTGCTGCACTGTCGGAGGGGCAGTACTGATGGAGCGCCGCACTGTCAAGAGGGACAGTACTGAGGGAGCGACGCATTGTCGGAGGGTCGGTACTGAGGGAGTGCCGCAATGTTGGAGGGGCAGTAGTGAGGGAGTGCAGAACTGTTGGAGGGGCATTACTGAGGGAGCGCCGCACTGTCGGAGGAGCATTACTGAGAGAGCGCTGCTCTGTCGGAGGGGTAGTACTGAGGGAGCACCGCACTGTCGGAGGGGCATTACTGAGGGAGCGCCACACTGTCGGAGTGGCAGCACTGAGGGAGCACTGCACTGTCGGGGCAGTACTGAGGGAGTGTCGCACTGTTGGAGGGTCGATACTGAGGAAGTGCCGCACAGTCGGAGGGTCGGTACTGAGGGAGCGCCGCACTGTCAGAAGGGCAGTACTGAGGGAGCGCCGCAATGTCGGAGGAGTAGTACTGAGGGAGCGCTGCACTGTCAGAGAGGCAGTACTGAGGGAGCGGCGCACTGTTGCAGGGGCTGTTCTGAGGGAGTGCCGCACTGTTGGAGGGGCAATACTGAGGGAGCACTGCACTGTTGGTGGGGCAGTACTGAGGGAGTGCTGCACTGTCGGAGGGGCAGTACTGAGGGAGTGCTGCACTGTCGGAGGCGCAGTACTGAGAGAGCGCCACACTGTCGTGGGGTAATACTGATGGAGCACTGCATTGATGGAGGGGCATTACTGAGGGAGCGCTGCGTTGTCGGAGGGATAGTACTGAGGGAGTGCCGCACTGTCAGAAGGGCAGTACTGAGGGAGTGCTGCACTGTCGGAGAGGCAGTACTGAGGGAGTGCTGCACTGTCGGAGGCGCAGTACTGAGGGAGCGCCACACTGTCGGAGGGGTAATACTGATGGAGCACTGCATTGTTGGAGGGGCATTACTGAGGGAGCGCTGCGTTGTCGGAGGGATAGTACTGAGGGAGTGCCGCACTGTCAGAAGGGCAGTACTGAGGGAGCGCCGCACTGTCAGAAGGGCAGTACTGAGGGAGCGCCGCACTGTCGGAGGGGCATTACCGAGGGAGCGCCGTACTGTCGGAGGTGTAGTACTGAGGGAGCGGCGCACTGTTGGAGGGGCTGTTCTGAGGGAGTGCCGCACTGTTGGAGGGACAATACTGAGGGAGCACTGCACTGTTGGTGGGGCAGTACTGAGGGAGTGCTGCACTGTCGGAGGGGCAGTACTGAGGGAGTGCTGCACTATCGGAGGCGCAGTACTGAGGGAGCGCCGCACTGTCGGAGGGGCATTACCAAGGGAGCACTGCACTGTTGGAGGGGCATTACTGAGGGAGCGCCGCACTGTCGGAGTGGCAGTATTGAGGGAGCGCCGCACTGTCGAGGGGCAGCACTGAGGGAGCGCCGCACTGTCGGAGGGGCAGTAGAGATGCAGTGCTGCACTGTCAGAGGGGCAGTACTGAGGGAGTGCAGCACTGTCGGAGGGGCAGTACTGAAGGAGTGCAGCACTGTCGGAGGGGCAGTTCTGAGGGAGCACCGCACTATTGGAGGGGCAATACTGAGGGAGCACTGCACTGTCGGTGGGGCAGTACTGAGGGAGCACTGCACTGTCGGAGGGGCCGTACTGAGGGAGTGCTGCACTGTCGGAGGGGCAGTACCGAGGGAGCGCCGCACTGTCGGAGGGGCATTACTGGGGGAGCGCTGCATTGTCGGAGGGGTAGTACTGAGGGAGCGCCACACCAACGGAGGGTCAGTACTGAGGGAGCACCGCACTGTTGGAGGGGCGGTTCTGAGGGCGTGCCGCACTGTTGGAGGGGCATTACTGAGGGAGCGCTGCGTTGTCGGAGGGATAGTACTGAGGGAGTGCCGCACTGTCCGAGTGGCAGTACTAAGGGAACGCCGCACTGTCGGAGGGGCAGTGCTGTGGGACCACCGCACTGTCGGAGGTGCAGTACTGAGGGAGCGCCGCACTGTCGGGAGAGGCAGTACTGAGAGAATGCGGTACCGTCAGAGGGGCGGTTCTGAGGGTGCTCCGCACTATTGGTCGGGCAGTACTGAGGGAGCGCTGCAGTGTCGGTGGGGCAGTTCTGAGGGAGTGCTGCACTGTTGGAGCGGCATTACTGAGGGAGTGCCGCACTGTCGGAGTGACAGTACTGAGGGAGCGCCGCACTGTCGAGAGGCAGTGCTGAGGGAGCGCCGCACTGTCGGAGGGGCAGTGCTGTGGGACTACCGTACTGTCGGAGGAGCAGTACTGAGGGAGCGCCGCACTGTCGGGAGAGGCAGTACTGAGGGAGTGCGACACTGTCAGAGGGGCAGTACTGAGGGAGTGCAGCACTGTTGGAGAGGCAGTACTGAGGGATTGCTGCTCTGTCGGAGGGGCAGTACTGAGGGAGCACCCCACTGTCGGAGGAGCCGTACTGAGGGATTGCTGCACTGTCGGAGGGGCAGTACTGAGGCAGTGCTGTACTGTTGGAGGGGCAGTACTGAGGGAGCACTGCACTGTCGCTGGGGCAGTACTGAGGGACCACCGCACTGTCGGAGGGGCTTTACTGAGGGAGTGCTGCACTGTCGGAGGGGCAGTACTGAGGGTGCGCTGCACTTTCGGAGTGGCAGTACTGAGTGATTGCTGCATTGTTGGAGGGGCAGTACAGAGGGAGCGCTGCACTGTCGGAGGGGCAGTACTGAGGGAGTGCAGCACTGTCGGAGCGGCCGCACTGACGGAGCACCGCACTGTTGGAGGGGCAGTACTGAGGGAGTGCTGCATTGTCGGAGGGGGCAATACTGAGGGAGCGCCACACTGTCGGAGGGGTAGTACTGATGGAGCACTGCATTGTTGGAGAGGCATTACTGAGGGAGCGCTGCATTGTCGGAGGGGTAGTACTGAGGCAGCGCCGCACTGTCAAGGGTCAGTGCTGAGGGAGTGCTTCACTGTCGGAGGGGCAGTGATAAGGGAGTGATACACTGTTGGAGGGGCGGTTCTGAGGGAGTGCTGCACTGTCAGAGGGGCAGTACTGAGGGTGCACCACACTGTCGGAGCGGCCGTACTGACGGAGCGCTGCACTTTCGGAGTGGCAGTACTGAGTGATTGCTGCATTGTTGGAGGGGCAGTACTGAGGGAGCGCTGCACTGTCGGAGGGGCAGTACTGAAGGAGTGCTGTACTGTTGGAGGGGCGGTTCTGAGGGAGCGCTGCACTGTTGGAGAGGCAATACTGAGGGAGTGCAGCACTGTCGGAGGGGCGGTTCTGAGGGAGCGCTGGACTGTCGGTGGGGCAGTACTGAGGGAGTGCAGCACTGTCGGAGGGGCGGTTCTGAGGGAGCGCGCACTGTCGGAGTGGCCGTACTGACGGAGCACCGCACTGTCGGAGGGGCAGTACTGAGGGAGTGCTGCATTGTCGGAGGGGGCAATACTGAGGAAGTGCCGCACTCTCTGAGTGGCAGTACTGAAGCATCACCGCACAGTCGGAGGGGCAGTACTGAGGGAGTGCTGCATTGTCGGAGGGGGCAATACTGAGGAAGTGCCGCACTCTCTGAGTGGCAGTACTGAAGCATCACCGCACTGTCGGAGGGTCAGTACTGAGGGAGCGGTAGTACTGAGGGAGCGCTGCATTGTCGGAGGGGCAGTGCTGAGGGAGTGCAGTACTGAGGGAGTGCAACACTGTCGGAGGGGCAGTACTGAGGGAGCGCTGCACTGTCGGAGGGGCAGTACAGAGGGAGTGCTGCACTGTCGGAGGCGCAGTACTGACGGAGCGCTGCACTGTCGGAGAGTCAGTACTGAGGGAGTGCAGTACTGAGGGAGTACAGCACCTTCGGAGGGGCAGTACTGAGGGAGTGCAGCACTGTCGGAGGGGCAGTACTGAGGGAGTGCAGCACTGTAGGAGGGGCAGTACTGAGGGAGCACCGCACTGTTGGAGGGGCAGTGCTGTGGGAGAGCCGTACTGTCGGAGGGGCAGTGCTGTGGGACTACCGTACTGTCGGAGGCGCAGTACTGAGGGAGCGCCGAACTGTCGGAGACACAGTACTGAGGGAGCGTCGCACTGTCGGAGGGGCAGTGCTGAGGGAGCGCTGCACTGTCGGAGAGTTAGTACTGAGGGAGTGCAGTACTGAGGGAGTGCAACACTGTCGGAGGGGCAGTACTGAGGGAGCGCTGCACTGTCGGAGGGGCAGTACAGAGGGAGTGCTGCACTGTCGGAGGCGCAGTACTGACGGAGCGCTGCACTGTCGGAGAGTCAGTACTGAGGGAGTGCAGTACTGAGGGAGTACAGCACCTTCGGAGGGGCAGTACTGAGGGAGTGCAGCACTGTCGGAGGGACAGTACTGAGGGAGTGCAGCACTGTAGGAGGGGCAGTACTGAGGAAGCGCCGCACTGTTGGAGGGGCAGTGCTGAGGGAGAGCCGCACTGTCAGAGGGGCAGTGCTGTGGGACTACCGTACTGTCGGAGGCGCAGTCCTGAGGGAGCGCCGCACTGTCGGAGACACAGTACTGAGGGAGCGTCGCACTGTCGGAGGCGCAGTACTGAGGGAGCGGCGCACTGTCAGAGGCGCAGTACTGAGGGAGCGGTAGTACTGAGGGAGCGCTGCATTGTCGGAGGGGCAGTGCTGAGGGAGTGCAGTACTGAGGGAGTGCAACACTGTCGGAGGGGCAGTACTGAGGGAGCGCTGCACTGTCGGAGGGGCAGTACAGAGGGAGTGCTGCACTGTCGGAGGCGCAGTACTGACGGAGCGCTGCACTGTCGGAGAGTCAGTACTGAGGGAGTGCAGTACTGAGGGAGTACAGCACCTTCGGAGGGGCAGTACTGAGGGAGTGCAGCACTGTCGGAGGGGCAGTACTGATGGAGTGCAGCACTGTAGGAGGGGCAGTACTGAGGGAGCGCCGCACTGTCGAGGGTCAGTACTGAGGGAGCGCCGCACTGTCGGAGGGGCAGTATGAGGGAGTGCTGCACTGTCGGAGGGGCAGTACTGAGGGAGCGCTGCACTGTCGGAGGCGCAGTACTGAGGGAGCGCTGCACTGTCGGAGAGTCAGTACTGAGGGAGTGCAGTACTGAGGGAGTGCAGCACTGTCGGAGGGGCAGTACTGAAGGAGTGCAGCACTGTCGGAGGGGCGGTTCTGAGGGAGCGCCGCACTGTTGGAGGGGCAATACTGAGGGAGCGCTGCACTGTCGGTGAGGCAGTACTGAGGGAGCACCCCACTGTCGGAGGGGCCGTACTGAGGGATTGCTGCACAGTCGGAGGGGCGGTACTGAGGCAGTGCTGCACTGTTGGAGGGGCAGTACTGAGGGAGCGCTGCACTGTCAGAGGGGCAGTACGGAGGGACCACCGCACTGTCGGAGGCGCAGTACTGAGGGAGTGCAGCACTGTCGGAGGGGCAGTACTGAGGGAGTGCAGCACTGTCGGAGGGGCGGTTCTGAGGGAGCGCCGCACTGTTGAAGGGGCAATACTGAGGGAGTGCTGCACAGTCGGAGGGGCATTACTGAGGGAGTGCTGCACTGTCGGAGGGGCAGTACTGAGGGTGCGCCACACTGTCGGAGCGGCCGTACTGACGGAGCGCTGCACTTTCGGAGTGGCAGTACTGAGCGATTACTGCACTGTCAGAGGGTGCAGTACTGAGGGAGTGCAGCACTGTCGGAGGCGCAGTACTGAGGGAGTGCAGCACTGTCGGAGGCGCAGTACTGAGGGAGTGCAGCATTGTCGGAGGGGCGGTTCTGAGGGAGCGCTGCACTGTGCGGGGGGGCAGTGCAGAGGGAGCGTCGCACTGTCGGAGGGAAAGTGCTGAGGGAGCGTCGCACTGTCGGAGAGGCAGTGCTGAGGGAGCGCGCACTGTCGGAGGCGCAGTACTGAAGGGGCGCCGCACTGTCGGAGGGGCAGTACTGAGGGTGTGCCGCACTGTCGGAGGGGCAGTAGTGAGGGAGCGACGCACTGTTGGAGGGGCAGAACTGAGGGAGCCCCGCAATGTCGGAGGGGCAGTGCTGAGGGAGCGCCGCATTGTCGGAGGGTCAGTACTGAGGCAGTGCTGCACTGTTTAAGGGGCAGTATGGAGGGACCACCGCACTGTCGGAGGCGCAGTACTGAGGCAGTGCCGCACTGTTGGAGGGTCGGTACAGAAGCAGTGCCGCACTGTCGGATGGGCAGTACTGAGGGAGTGCTTCACTGTCGGAGGTGCAGTGATAAGGAGTGATACACTGTCGGAGGGGCAGTACTGAAGGAGTGCAGCACTGTCGGAGGGGCGGTTCTGAGGGAGCGCCGCACTGTTGGAGGGGCAATACTGAGGGAGCGCTGCACTGTCGGTGAGGCAGTACTGAGGGAGCACCCCACTGTCGGAGGGGCCGTACTGAGGGATTGCTGCACAGTCGGAGGGGCGGTACTGAGGCAGTGCTGCACTGTTGGAGGGGCAGTACGGAGGGACCACCGCACTGTCGGAGGCGCAGTACTGAGGGAGTGCAGCACTGTCGGAGGGGCAGTACTGAGGGAGTGCAGCACTGTCGGAGGGGCGGTTCTGAGGGAGCGCCGCACTGTTGAAGGGGCAATACTGAGGGAGTGCTGCACAGTCGGAGGGGCATTACTGAGGGAGTGCTGCACTGTCGGAGGGGCAGTACTGAGGGTGCGCCACACTGTCGGAGCGGCCGTACTGACGGAGCGCTGCACTTTCGGAGTGGCAGTACTGAGCGATTACTGCACTGTCAGAGGGTGCAGTACTGAGGGAGTGCAGCACTGTCGGAGGGGCGGTTCTGAGGGAGCGCTGCACTGTGCGGGGGGGCAGTGCAGAGGGAGCGTCGCACTGTCGGAGGGAAAGTGCTGAGGGAGCGTCGCACTGTCGGAGAGGCAGTGCTGAGGGAGCGCGCACTGTCGGAGCGTCCGTGCTGACGGAGCACCGCACTGTCGGAGGGGCAGTACTGAGGGAGTGCTGCATTGTCGGAGAGGGCAATACTGAGGAAGTGCCGCACTCTCTGAGTGGCAGTACTGCAGCATCACCGCACTGTCGGAGGGGCAGTACTGAGGGAGCGCTGCACTGTCAGAGGCGCAGTACTGAGGGAGCGGTAATACTGATGGAGCACTGCATTGTTGCAGGGGCATGACTGAGGGAGCGCTGCATTGTCGGAGGGGTAATACTGAGGGAGCGCCGCACTGTCGAGGGTCAGTGCTGAGGGAGCGCCGCACTGTTGAAGGGGCAATACTGAGGGAGTGCTGCACAGTTGGAGGGGCATTACTGAGGGAGTGCTGCACTGTCGGTCGGGCAGTACTCGGGGAGCGCCGCACTGTCGGAGGGTCAGTGCTGAGGGAGCGCCGCACTGTCGGGAGGGCAGTACTGAGGGAGTGCTGGACTGTCGCAGGGGCAGTACTGAGGGAGTGCCGCGCTGTCAAAGTGGTAGCACTGAGGGAACGCCGCACTGTCGGAGACACAGTACTGAAGGAGTGCTGCACTGTCGGAGGTGCAGTACTCGGGGAGCGCCGCACTGTCGGAGGGTCGGTATTGAGGGAGCGCCGCACTGTCGGAGGGGCAGTAGTGAGGGAGCGACGCACTGTCGGAGGGGCAGTACTGAGGGAGCCCCGCAATGTTGGAGGGGCAGTGCTGAGGAAGCGCCGCATTGTCGGAGAGGCAGTCCTGAGGGAGTGCAGTACTGAGGGAGTGCAGCACTGTCGGAGGGTCAGTACTGAGGCAGTGCTGCACTGTTGGAGGGGCGGTACTGAGGGAGCACTGCACTGTCGGAGGGGCAGTATGGAGGGACCACCGCACTGTCGGAGGCGCAGTACTGAGAGAGTGCCGCACTGTTGGAGGGTCGGTACAGAGGCAATGCCGCACTGTCGGAGGGGCAGTACTGAGGGAGTGATTCACTGTCAGAGGGGCAGTGATAAGGAGTGATACACTGTCGGAGGGGCAGTACTGAGGAGCGCCACATGGTCGGGGGGGCGGTACTGAGTAAGTGCTGCACTTTCGGAGGGGCAGTACTGAAGTAGTGCCGCACTGTCGGAGGAGGAGTACTGAGGGAGCGCTGCACTGTCAGAGGGGTAGTACTGAGGGAGCGCCACACTGTCGGAGGGTCAGTACTGGGGGAGTGCTGTGCTGTTGGAGAGGCAGTACTGAGTGAGCGCCACACAGTCGGAGGGGCAGTACTGAGGGAGTGCTGCACTGTTGGGAGGGACAGTACTTCAGGAGTGCTGCACTGTCGGAGGGGCAGTACTGAGGGAGCGCCACACTGTCGGAGGGGCAGTGCTGAGGAAGCGCCGCACTGTCAGAGGGGCAGTACAGAGGGAGCGCCGCACTGTCGAAGGGGCAGTACAGAGGGAGCGCTGCACTGTCGGAGAGTCAGTACTGAGGGAGTGCAGTACTGAGGGAGTGCAGCACTGTTGGAGGGGCAGTGCAGAGCGAGCGCTGCACTGTCGGAGGGGCAGTGCTGAGGGAGTGCGGCACTGTCGGAGGGTGGGTACTGAGAGAGCGTCACACTGTCGGAGGGGCAGTCCTGAGGGAGCGCCGCACTGTCGAGGGTCAGTACTGAGGGAGCACCACACTGTCGGAGGGGCAGTGCTGAGCGAGCGCCGCACTGTCGGAGGGGCAGTGCTGAGGGAGCGCCGCACTGTCGGAGGGGCAGTGCTGAGGGAGCGCCGCACTGTCGGATGGGCAGTGCTGAGGGAGCGCCGCACTGTCGGAGAGTCAGTACAGAGGGAGCGCCGCACTGTCGGAGGGGCAGTACAGAGGAAGCGCCACACAGTCGGAGGCGCAGTACTGAGGGAGCGCTGCACTGTCGGAGAGTCAGTACTGAGGGAGTGCAGTACTGAGGGAGTGCAGCACTGTCGGAGGTGCAGTACTGAAGGAGTGCAGCACTGTTGGAGGGGCAATACCGAGGGAGCGCTGCACTGTCGGTGAGGCAGTACTGAGGGAGCACCCCACTGTCGGAGGGGCCGTACTGAGGGAGTGCAGCACTGTCAGAGGGGCAGTACTGAGGGAGTGCTGCACTGTCGGAGGGGCAGTACTGAGGGTGCGACACACTGTCGGAGCGGCCGTACTGACGGAGCGCTGCACTTTCGGAGTGGCAGTACTGAGCGATTACTGCACTGTCAGAGGGTGCAGTACTGAGGGAGTGCAGCACTGTCGGAGGCGCAGTACTGAGGGAGTGCAGCATTGTCGGAGGGGCGGTTCTGAGGGAGCGCTGCACTGTGCGGGGGGGCAGTGCAGAGGGAGCGGCGCAATGTCAGAGGAGCAGTGCAGAGGGAGCGTCGCGCTGTCGGAGGGAAAGTGCTGAGGGAGCGCCGCATTGTCGGAGAGGAAGTGCTGAGGGAGCGCGCACTGTCGGAGCGTCCGTACTGACGGAGTACCGCACTGTCGGAGGGGCAGTACTGAGGGAGTGCTGCATTGTCGGAGAGGGCAATACTGAGGAAGTGCCGCACTCTCTGAGTGGCAGTACTGCAGCATCACCGCACTGTCGGAGGGGCAGTACTGAGGGAGCGCTGCACTGTCAGAGGCGCAGTACTGAGGGAGCGGTAGTACTGATGGAGCACTGCATTGTTGCAGGGGCATTACTGAGGGAGCGCTGCATTGTCGGAGGGGTAATACTGAGGGAGCGCCGCACTGTCGAGGGTCAGTGCTGAGGGAGCGCCGCACTGTGGAGGGGCAGTGCTGAGGGAGCGCTGCACTGTCGGGAGGGCAGTACTGAGGGAGCGCCGCACTGTCGGAGGGTCAGTGCTGAGGGAGCGCCGCACTGTGGAGGGGCAGTGCTGAGGGAGCGCTGCACTGTCGGGAGGGCAGTACTGAGGGAGTGCTGGACTGTCGCAGGGGCAGTACTGAGGGAGTGCCGCGCTGTCAAAGTGGTAGTACTGAGGGAACGCCGCACTGTCGGAGACGCAGTACTTGAAGGAGTGCTGCACTGTCGGAGGGGCAGTACTCGGGGAGCGCCGCACTGTCGGAGGGGCAGTAGTGAGGGAGCGACGCACTGTCGGAGGGGCAGTACTGAGGGAGCCCCGCAATGTCGGAGGGGCAGTGCTGAGGAAGCGCCGCACTTTCGGAGGTGCAGTGCTGAGGAAGCGCCGCATTGTCGGAGAGGCAGTACTGAGGGAGTGCAGTACTGAGGGAGTGCAGCACTGTCGGAGGGTCAGTACTGAGGCAGTGCTGTACTGTTGGAGGGGCGGTACTGAGGGAGCACTGTACTGTCGGAGGGGCAGTATGGAGGGACCACCGCACTGTCGGAGGCGCAGTACTGAGAGAGTGCCGCACTGTTGGAGGGTTGGTACAGAGGCAATGCCGTACTGTCGGAGGGGCAGTACTGAGGGAGTGATTCACTGTCAAAGGGGCAGTGATGAGGAGTGATACACTGTCGGAGGGGCAGTACTGAGGAGCGCCACATAGTCGGGGGGGTGGTACTGAGTAAGTGCTGCACTTTCGGAGGGGCTGTACTGAAGGAGCACCGCACTGTCGGAGGAAGAGTACTGAGAGAGCGCTGCACTGTCAGAGGGGTAGTACTGAGGGAGCGCCACACTGTTGGAGAGGCAGTACTGAGGGAGCGCCACACTGTCAGAGGGTCAGTACTGGGGGAGTGCTGCGCTGTTGGAGAGGCAGTACTGAGTGAGCGCCACACAGTTGGAGGGGCAGTACTGAGGGAGTGCAGCACTGTCGGAGGGGCAGTGCAGAGCGAGCGCCGCACTGTCGGAGGGGCAGTGCTGAGGGAGCGCCGCACTGTCGGAAGGGCAGTGCTGAGGGAGCGCTGCACTGTCGGAGGGACAGTGCTGAGGGAGCGCCGCACTGTCGGAGGGGCAGTACAGAGGGAGCGCCGCACTGTCGAAGGGGCAGTACAGATGGAGCGCTGCACTGTCGGAGAGTCAGTACTGAAGGAGTGCAGTACTGAGGGAGTGCAGCACTGTTGGAGGGGCAGTACTGAGGGAGCGCTGCACTGTTGGAGGGGCAGTACAGAGGGAGCGCTGCACTGTCGGAGAGTCAGTACTGAGGGAGTGCAGTACTGAGGGAGTGCAGAACTGTTGGAGGGGCAGTGCAGAGCGAGCGCCGCACTGTTGGAGGGGCAGTATGGAGGGACCACCGCACTGTCGGAGGCGCAGTACTGAGAGAGTGCCGCACTGTTGGAGGGTCGGTACAGAGGCAATGCCGCACTGTCGGAGGGGCAGTACTGAGGGAGTGATTCACTGTCAGAGGGGCAGTGATAAGGAGTGATACACTGTCGGAGGGGCAGTACTGAGGAGCGCCACATAGTCGGGGGGGCGGTACTGAGTAAGTGCTGCACTTTCGGAGGGGCAGTACTGAAGGAGCGCCGCACTGTCGGAGGAGGAGTACTGAGGGAGCGCTGCACTGTCAGAGGGGTAGTACTGAGGGAGCGCCACACTGTCGGAGGGTCAGTACTGGGGGAGTGCTGCGCTGTCGGAGAGGCAGTACTGGGTGAGCGCCACACAGTCGGAGGGGCAGTACTGAGGGAGTGCTGCACTGTTGGGAGGGGCAGTACTTCAGGAGTGCTGCACTGTCGGAGGGGCAGTACTGAGGGAGCGCCACACTGTCGGAGGGGCAGTGCTGAGGGAGCGCCGCACTTTCGGAGGGGCAGTGCTGAGGAAGCGCCGCATTTTCGGAGAGGCAGTACTGAGGGAGTGCAGTACTGAGGGAGTGCAGCACTGTCGGAGGGTCAGTACTGAGGCAGTGCTGCACTGTTGGAGGGGCAGTACTGAGGGAGCACTGCACTGTCGGAGGGGCAGTATGGAGGGACCACTGCACTGTCGGAGGCGCAGTACTGAGAGAGCGCCGCACTGTTGGAGGGTCGGTACAGAGGCAATGCCGCACTGTCGGAGGGGCAGTACTGAGGGAGTGATTCACTGTCAGAGGGGCAGTGATAAGGAGTGATACACTGTCGGAGGGGCAGTGCTGAGGGAGCGCCGCACTGTCGGAGGGGCAGTGCTGAGGGAGCGCCGCACTGTCGGTGGGACAGTACTGAGGGAGCACCGCACTGTCGGTGTGGCAGTACTGAGGGAGCGCCGCACTGTTGGAGGGGCAGTGCTGAGGGAGCGCTGCACTGTCGGAGTGGCAGTGCTGAGGGAGCGCCGCACTGTCGGAGGGGCAGTGCTGAGGGAGCGCCGCACTGTCGGAGGGGCAGTGCTGAGGGAGCGCCGCACTGTCGGAGTGGCAGTGCTGAGGGAGCGCCGCAGTGTCGGATGGGCAGTGCTGAGGGAGCGCCAAACTGTCGGAGGGGCAGTGCAGATGGAGCGCTGCACTGTCAGAGGGGTCGTACTGAGCGAGCGCCACACTGTCAGAGGGGTCGTACTGAGCGAGCGCCACACTGTCAGAGGGGTAGGACTGAGGGTGCGCCGCACTGTCGGAGGGGCATTACTGAGGGAGCGCCGCAATGTCGGAGAGGCAGTGCTGAGGGGGCGCCGCACTGTCGGAGCGGCAGTGCTGAGGGGGCGCCGCACTGTCGGAGGGGCAGTACTGAGGGAATGCAGTACTGTCGGAGGTGCAGTACTGAGGGAGTGCTGCACTGTCGGAGGGGCTGTACTGAGGGTGCGCCGCACTGTCGGAGGGGCAGTCCTGAGGGAGTGCAGCACTGTTGGAGGGTCAGTACTGAGGGAGAGCTGCACTGTCGGAGGGGCAGTGCTGAGGGAGCGCCGCACTGTCGGAGGGGCAGTACAGAGGGAGCGCCGCACTGTCGAAGGAGCAGTACAGAGGGAGCGCCACACTGTCGAAGGGGCAGTACAGAGGGATCGCTGCACTGTCGGAGAGTCAGTACTGAGGAAGTGCAGTACTGAGGGAGTGCAGCACTGTTGGAGGGGCAGTGCAGAGCGAGCGCCGCACTTTCGGAGGGGCAGTGTTGAGGGAGCGCCGCACTGTCAGAAGGGCAGTGCTGAGGGAGCGCCGCACTGTCGGAGGGGCAGTGCTGAGGGAGCGCCGCACTGTCGGAGGGGCAGTACAGAGAGAGCGCCGCACTGTCGGAGGGGCAGTACAGAGGGAGCGCCACACTGTCGGAGGGGCAGTGCTGAGGAAGTGCCGCACTTTCGGAGGGGCAGTGCTGAGGAAGCGCCGCATTGTCGGAGAGGCAGTACTGAGGGAGTGCAGTACTGAGGGAGTGCAGCACTGTCGGAGGGTCAGTACTGAGGCAGTGCTGCACTGTTGGAGGGGCAGTACTGAGGGAGCACTGCACTGTCGGAGGGGCAGTATGGAGGGACCACCGCACTGTCGGAGGCGCAGTACTGAGAGAGTGCCGCACTGTTGGAGGGTCGGTACAGAGGCAATGCCGCACTGTCGGAGGGGCAGTACTGAGGGAGTGATTCACTGTCAGAGGGGCAGTGATAAGGAGTGATACACTGTCGGAGGGGCAGTACTGAGGAGCGCCACATAGTCGGGGGGGCGGTACTGAGTAAGTGCTGCACTTTCGGAGGGGCAGTACTGAAGGAGCGCCGCACTGTCGGAGGAGTAGTACTGAGGGAGCGCTGCACTGTCAGAGGGGTAGTACTGAGGGAGCGCCACACTGTCGGAGGGTCAGTACTGGGGGAGTGCTGCGCTGTCGGAGAGGCAGTACTGGGTGAGCGCCACACAGTCGGAGGGGCAGTACTGAGGGAGAGCTGCACTGTTGGGAGGGGCAGTACTTCAGGAGTGCTGCACTGTCGGAGGGGCAGTACTGAGGGAGCGCCACACTGTCGGAGGGGCAGTGCTGAGGGAGCGCCGCACTTTCGGAGGGGCAGTACAGAGGGAGCGCCGCACTGTCGAAGGGGCAGTACAGAGGGAGCGCTGCACTGTCGGAGAGTCAGTACTGAAGGAGTGCAGTACTGAGGGAGTGCAGCACTGTTGGAGGGGCAGTGCAGAGCGAGCGCCGCACTGTCGGAGGGGCAGTGCTGAGGGAGCGCCGCACTGTCGGAAGGGCTGTGCTGAGGGAGCGCCGCACTGTCGGAGGGGCAATGCTGAGGGAGCGCCGCACTGTCGGAGGGGCAGTGCTGAGGGAGCGCCGCACTGTCGGAGGGGCAGTACAGAGGGAGCGCTGCACTGTCGGAGAGTCAGTACTGAGGGAGTGCAGTACTGAGGGAGTGTAGCACTGTTGGAGGGGCAGTACTGAGGGAGCGCTGCACTGTCGGAGAGTCAGTACTGAGGGAGTGCAGTACTGAGGGAGTGCAGCACTGTTGGAGGGGCAGTACTGAGGGAGCGCTGCACTGTTGGAGGGGCAGTACAGAGGGAGCGCTGCACTGTCGGAGAGTCAGTACTGAGGGAGTGCAGCACTGTTGGAGGGGCAGTGCAGAGCGAGCACCGCACTGTCGGAGGGGCAGTGTTGAGGGACCGCCGCACTGACGGAAGGGCAGTGCTGAGGGAGCGCCGCACTGTCAAAGGGGCAGTACAGAGGGAGCGCTGCACTGTCGGAGAGTCAGTACTGAGGGAGTGCAGTACTGAGGGAGTGCAGCACTGTTGGAGGGGCAGTACTGAGGGAGCACTGCACTGTCGGAGGGGCAGTACAGAGGAAGCGCCGCACTGTCGGAGGCGCAGTACTGACGGAGCGCTGCACTGTCGGAGAGTCAGTACTGAGGGAGTGCAGTACTGAGGGAGTACAGCACCTTCGGAGGGGCAGTACTGAGGGAGCGCCACACTGTCGGAGTGGCAGTACTGAGGGAGCGCTGCACTGTCGGAGGGTCAGTACTGGGGGACTGCTGCACTGTCGGAGAGGCAGTACTGAGAGAGCACTGCACTGTCGGAGGGGCAGTACTGAGGGAGCGCCGCACTGTCGGAGAGGCAGTACTGAGGGAGCGCTGCACTGTCGGAGGAGTAATACTGAGGGAGTGCTGGACTGTCGCAGGGGCAGTAGTGAGGGAGCGCGCTGTCGAAGTGGTAGTACAGAGGGACCACTGCACTGTTGGAGACGCAGTGCTGAGGGAGAGCCGCACTGTTGGAGGGTCGGTACTGAGGGGGCGCTGCTGTCGGTGGGGCAGTACTGAGCGAGCGCCACACTGTCGGAGTGGTAGTACTGATGGAGCACTGCACTGTCGGAGGGGCATTACTGAGGGAGCGCTGCACTGTCGGAGGGGTAGTACTGAGGGAGCGCCGCACTGTCGGATGGTCGGTACTGAGGGAGCGCCGCACTGTCGGGAGGGGCAGTAGTGAGGGAGCGACGCACTGTCGGAGAGTCAGTACTGTGGGAGTGCAGTACTGAGGGAGTGTAGCACTGTTGGAGGGGCAGTACTGAGGGAGCGCTGCACTGTCGGAGAGTCAGTACTGAGGGAGTGCAGTACTGAGGGAGTGCAGCACTGTTGGAGGGGCAGTACTGAGGGAGCGCTGCACTGTTGGAGGGGCAGTACAGAGGGAGCGCTGCACTGTCGGAGAGTCAGTACTGAGGGAGTGCAGCACTGTTGGAGGGGCAGTGCAGAGCGAGCACCGCACTGTCGGAGGGGCAGTGTTGAGGGACCGCCGCACTGACGGAAGGGCAGTGCTGAGGGAGCGCCGCACTGTCAAAGGGGCAGTACAGAGGGAGCGCTGCACTGTCGGAGAGTCAGTACTGAGGGAGTGCAGTACTGAGGGAGTGCAGCACTGTTGGAGGGGCAGTACTGAGGGAGCACTGCACTGTCGGAGGGGCAGTACAGAGGAAGCGCCGCACTGTCGGAGGCGCAGTACTGACGGAGCGCTGCACTGTCGGAGAGTCAGTACTGAGGGAGTGCAGTACTGAGGGAGTACAGCACCTTCGGAGGGGCAGTACTGAGGGAGCGCCACACTGTCGGAGTGGCAGTACTGAGGGAGCGCTGCACTGTCGGAGGGTCAGTACTGGGGGACTGCTGCACTGTCGGAGAGGCAGTACTGAGAGAGCACTGCACTGTCGGAGGGGCAGTACTGAGGGAGCGCCGCACTGTCGGAGAGGCAGTACTGAGGGAGCGCTGCACTGTCGGAGGAGTAATACTGAGGGAGTGCTGGACTGTCGCAGGGGCAGTAGTGAGGGAGCGCGCTGTCGAAGTGGTAGTACAGAGGGACCACTGCACTGTTGGAGACGCAGTGCTGAGGGAGAGCCGCACTGTTGGAGGGTCGGTACTGAGGGGGCGCTGCTGTCGGTGGGGCAGTACTGAGCGAGCGCCACACTGTCGGAGTGGTAGTACTGATGGAGCACTGCACTGTCGGAGGGGCAGTACTGAGGGAGCGCTGCACTGTCGGAGGGGTAGTACTGAGGGAGCGCCGCACTGTCGGATGGTCGGTACTGAGGGAGCGCCGCACTGTCGGGAGGGGCAGTAGTGAGGGAGCGACGCACTGTCGGAGGGGCAGTACTGAGGGAGCCCCGCAATGTCGGAGGGGCAGTGCTGAGGAAGCGCCGCACTTTCGGAGGGGCATTGCTGAGGAAGCGCAGCATTGTCGGAGAGGCAGTACTGAGGGAGTGCAGTACTGAGGGAGTGCAGCACTGTCGGAGGGTCAGTACTGAGGCAGTGCTGCACTGTTGGAGGGGCAGTACTGAGGGAGCACTGCACTGTCGGAGGGGCAGTATGGAGGGACCACTGCACTGTCGGAGGCGCAGTACTGAGAGAGCGCCGCACTGTTGGAGGGTCGGTACAGAGGCAATGCCGCACTGTCGGAGGGGCAGTACTGAGGGAGTGATTCACTGTCAGAGGGGCAGTGATAAGGAGTGATACACTGTCGGAGGGGCAGTACTGAGGAGCGCCACATAGTCGGGGGGGTGGTACTGAGTAAGTGCTGCACTTTCGGAGGGGCAGTACTGAAGGAGCACCGCACTGTCGGAGGAGGAGTACTGAGAGAGCGCTGCACTGTCAGAGGGGTAGTACTGAGGGAGCGCCACACTGTCAGAGGGTCAGTACTGGGGGAGTGCTGCACTGTCGGAGAGGCAGTACTGAGTGAGCACCACACAGTCGGAGGGGCAGTACTGAGGGAGTGCTGCACTGTTGGGAGGGGCAGTACTTCAGGAGTGCTGCACTGTCGGAGGGGCAGTACTGAGGGAGCGCCACACTGACGGAGGGGCAGTCCTGAGGGAGCGCCGCACTGTCGGAGGGTCGGAACTGAGGGAGCGCCGCACTGTCGGAGGGGCAGTGCTGAGGGAGCGCCGCACTGTCGGAGGGGCAGTGCTGAGGGAGCGCCGCACTGTCGGAGGGGCAGTGCTGAGGGAGCGCCGCACTGTCGGAGGGGCAGTGCTGAGGGAACGTCGCACTGTCGGAGGGGCAGTACAGAGGGAGCGCCGCACTGTCGGAGGGGCAGTACAGAGGGAGTGCAGCACTGTCGGAGGGGCAGTACTGAGGGAGTGCAGCACTGTCGGAGGGGCAGTACTGAGGGAGTGCAGCACTGTCGGAGGGGCAGTACTGAGGGAGCGCCGCACTGTCGCAGTGGCAGTACTGAGGGAGCGCCGCACTGTCGAGGGGCAGTGCTGAGGGAGTGCGGTACTGTCAGAGGGGCGGTACTGAGGTAGCGCTGTGCTGTCAAAGTGGTAGTATTAAGGGAACGCCGCACTGCCGGAGATGCAGTACTGAGGGAGTGCAGCACTGTCGGAGGGTCGGTACTGAGGGAGCGCCGCACTGTCGGAGTGGCAGTACTGAGGGAGTGCTGCACTGTCGGAAGTGCAGTACTGAGGGAGTGCCGCACTGTTTAAGGGTCGGTACAGAATGAGCGCCGCACTGTCGGAGGGGCAGTACTGAGGGAGTGCTTCACTGTCGGAGGGGCAGTACTGAGGGAGTGCTTCACTGTCGGAGGGGCAGTACTGAGGGAGTGCTTCACTGTCGGAGGGGCAGTGATAAGGGAGTGATACACTGTCGGAGGGGCAGTACGGAGGGAGCGCCACACAGTCGGAGGGGCGGTACTGAGGGAGTGCTGCAATGTCGGAGGGGCAGTACTGATGGAGCACCGCACTGTCGGAGACGCAGTACTGAGGGAGCGCCGCACTGTCGGAGAGGCAGTACTGAGGGAGCGCAGCACTGTCGGAGGGGCAGTACTGAGGGAGTGCAGCACTGTCGAAGGGGCAGTACTGAGGGTGCTCCGCACTATTGGTCGGGCAGTACTGAGGGAGCACTGCAGTGTTGGTGGGGCAGTACTGAGGGAGCACCCCACTGTCGGAGGAGCAGTGATAAGGGAGTGATACACTGTCGGAGGTGCAGTACTGATGGAGCGCCGCACTGTCGGAGGGGCAGTACTGAGGGAGTGCCGCAATGTTGGAGGGGCAGTACTGACGGAGTGCGGCACTGTCAGAGGGGCAGTACTGAGGGACCACCACACTGTCGGGTGCGCAGTACTGAGGGAGCGCCGCACTGTCGGAGAGGCAGTACTGAGGTAGTGCAGCACTGTCGGAGGGGCAGTACTGAGGGAGTGCAGCACTGTCGGAGGGGCAGTACTGAGGGTGCTGCGCACTATTGGTTGGGCAGTACTGAGGGAGCACTGCAGTGTCGGTGGGGCAGTACTGAGGGAGCACCCCACTGTCGGAGGGGCAGTACTGAGGGAGTGCAGCACTGTAGGAGGGGCAGTACTGAGGGAGCGCCGCACTGTCGCAGTGGCAGTACTGAGGGAGCGCCGCACTGTCGAGGGGCAGTGCTGAGGGAGTGCGGTACTGTCAGAGGGGCGGTACTGAGGTAGCGCTGTGCTGTCAAAGTGGTAGTATTAAGGGAACGCCGCACTGCCGGAGATGCAGTACTGAGGGAGTGCAGCACTGTCGGAGGGTCGGTACTGAGGGAGCGCCGCACTGTCGGAGTGGCAGTACTGAGGGAGTGCTGCACTGTCGGAAGTGCAGTACTGAGGGAGTGCCGCACTGTTTAAGGGTCGGTACAGAATGAGCGCCGCACTGTCGGAGGGGCAGTACTGAGGGAGTGCTTCACTGTCGGAGGGGCAGTACTGAGGGAGTGCTTCACTGTCGGAGGGGCAGTACTGAGGGAGTGCTTCACTGTCGGAGGGGCAGTGATAAGGGAGTGATACACTGTCGGAGGGGCAGTACGGAGGGAGCGCCACACAGTCGGAGGGGCGGTACTGAGGGAGTGCTGCAATGTCGGAGGGGCAGTACTGATGGAGCACCGCACTGTCGGAGACGCAGTACTGAGGGAGCGCCGCACTGTCGGAGAGGCAGTACTGAGGGAGCGCAGCACTGTCGGAGGGGCAGTACTGAGGGAGTGCAGCACTGTCGAAGGGGCAGTACTGAGGGTGCTCCGCACTATTGGTCGGGCAGTACTGAGGGAGCACTGCAGTGTTGGTGGGGCAGTACTGAGGGAGCACCCCACTGTCGGAGGAGCAGTGATAAGGGAGTGATACACTGTCGGAGGTGCAGTACTGATGGAGCGCCGCACTGTCGGAGGGGCAGTACTGAGGGAGTGCCGCAATGTTGGAGGGGCAGTACTGACGGAGTGCGGCACTGTCAGAGGGGCAGTACTGAGGGACCACCACACTGTCGGGTGCGCAGTACTGAGGGAGCGCCGCACTGTCGGAGAGGCAGTACTGAGGTAGTGCAGCACTGTCGGAGGGGCAGTACTGAGGGAGTGCAGCACTGTCGGAGGGGCAGTACTGAGGGTGCTGCGCACTATTGGTTGGGCAGTACTGAGGGAGCACTGCAGTGTCGGTGGGGCAGTACTGAGGGAGCACCCCACTGTCGGAGGGGCCGTACTGAGGGATTGCTGCACTGTCGGAGGGGCAGTACTGATTGAGCGCCGAACTGTCGGAGGGGCATTACTGAGGGTGCGCCGCACTGTCGGAGGGGCCGTACTGAGGGAGCACCGCACTGTCGGAGTGGCATTACTGAGAGAGCGCTGCTCTGTCGGCGGGCAGTATTGAGCGAGTGCCGCACTGTCGGAGGGGCTGTACTGAGGGAGTGCAGAACTGTCGGAAGGGCAGTACTGATGGAGCACTGCACTTGTTGGAGGGGCATTACTGAGAGAGCGCTGCACTGTCGAAGGGGTAGTACTGAGGGAGCACCGCACTGTCGGAGGGGCATTACTGAGGGAGCGCCACACTGTCGGAGAGGCAGTACTGAGGGAGCGCTGCACTGTCGGAGGGTCAGTACAGGGGGAGTGCTGCACTGTCGGAGAGGCAGTACTGAGAGAGCACTGCACTGTCGGAGGGGCAGTACTGAGGGAGCGCCGCACTGTCGGAGAGGCAGTACTGAGGGAGCGCTGCACTGTCGGAGGGCAGTACTGAGGGAGTGCTGGACTGTCACAGGGGCAGTACTGAGGGAGTGCAGCACTGTTGGAGGGTTGGTACTGAGGGGGCGCTGCTGTCGGTGGGGCAGTACTGAGCGAGTGCCACACTGTCGGAGTGGTAGTACTGATGGAGCACTGCACTGTCGGAGGGGCAGTACTGAGGGAGTGCAAAACTGTCGGAGGGGCAGTACTGAGGGAGCACTGCACTGTTGGAGGGGCATTACTGAGGGAGCGCTGCACTGTCGGAGGGGTAGTACTGAGAGAGCGCCACACTGTTGGAGGGGTAATACTGAGGGAGCACTGCACTGTCGGAGGGGCATTACTGAGGGAGCGCCACACTGTCGGAGCGGCAGTACTGAGGGAGTGAAGTACTGAGGGAGCGCTGCACTGTCGGTGGGACAGTACTGAGGGAGCACCGCACTGTTGGTGTGGCAGTACTGAGGGAGCGCCGCACTGTTGGAGGGGCAGTGCTGAGGGAGCGCTGCACTGTCGGAGTGGCAGTGCTGAGGGAGCGCCGCACTGTCGGAGGGGCAGTGCTGAGGGAGCGCCGCACTGTCGGAGGGGCAGTGCTGAGGGAGCGCCGCACTGTCGGAGGGGCAGTGCTGAGGGAGCGCCGCAGTGTCGGAGGGGCAGTGCTGAGGGAGCGCCAAACTGTCGGAGGGGCAGTACTGAAGGAGCGCCGCACTGTCGGAGGGGCAGTGCAGATGGAGCGCCACACTGTCAGAGGGGTCGTACTGAGCGAGCGCCACACTGTCAGAGGGGCAGTACTGAGGGTGCGCCGCACTGTCGGAGGGGCATTACTGAGGGAGCGCCGCACTGTCGGCGGGGCAGTGCTGAGGGAGCGCCACACTGTCGGAGGGGCAGTGCTGAGGGAGCGCCACACTGTCGGAGGGGCAGTGCTGAGGGAGCGCCACACTGTCGGAGCGGCAGTGCTGAGGGAGCGCCGCACTGTCGGAGGGGCAGTGCTGAGGGAGCGCCAAACTGTCGGAGGGGTAGTACTGAGGGAGCGCCGCACTGTCGGAGGGGCAGTACAGATGGAGCGCCACACTGTCGGAGGCGCAGTACTGAGGGGGCGCCGCACTGTCGGAGGGGCAGTACTGAGGGAATGTAGTACTGTCGGAGGTGCAGTACTGAGGGAGTGCTGCACTGTCGGAGGGGCTGTACTGAGGGTGCGCCGCAGTGTCGGAGGGGCAGTCCTGAGGGAGTGCAAAACTGTCGGAGGGGCAGTACTGAGGGAGCACTGCACTGTTGGAGGGGCATTACTGAGGGAGCGCTGCACTGTCGGAGGGGTAGTACTGAGAGAGCGCCACACTGTTGGAGGGGTAGTACTGAGGGAGCACCGCACTGTCGGAGGGGCATTACTGAGGGAGCGCCACACTGTCGGAGCGGCAGTACTGAGGGAGTGCAGTACTGAGGGAGCGCTGCACTGTCGGTGGGACAGTACTGAGGGAGCACCGCACTGTCGGTGTGGCAGTACTGAGGGAGCGCCGCACTGTTGGAGGGGCAGTGCTGAGGGAGCGCTGCACTGTCGGAGTGGCAGTGCTGAGGGAGCGCCGCACTGTCGGAGGGGCAGTGCTGAGGGAGCGCCGCACTGTTGGAGGGGCAGTACTGAGGGTGCGCCGCACTGTCGGAGGGGTAGTACTGAGGGAGCGCTGCACTGTCGGAGGGGCAGTACAGATGGAGCGCCACACTGTCAGAGGGGTCGTACTGAGCGAGCGCCACACTGTCAGAGGGGTAGGACTGAGGGTGCGCCGCACTGTCGGAGGGGCATTACTGAGGGAGCGCCGCAATGTCGGCGGGGCAGTGCTGAGGGAGCGCCACACTGTCGGAGCGGCAGTGCTGAGGGAGTGCCGCACTGTCGGAGGGGCTGTACTGAGGGTGCGCCGCACTGTCAGAGGGGCAGTCCTGAGGGAGTGCAGCACTGTCGGAGGGTCAGTACTGAGGGAGAGCTGCACTGTCGGAGGGGCAGTATGGAGGGACCACCGCACTGTCGGAGGCGTAGTACTGAGGGAGCGCCGCACTGTTCGACAGGCAGTGCTGAGGCAGCGCCACACTGTCGGAGGGGCAGTACTGAGGGAGTGCCATACTGTCGGAGGGGCAGTACTGAGGGAGCGCCGCACTGTCGGAGTGGCAGTAGTGAGAGAGCGCCGCACTGTCGGAGAGGCAGTGCTAAGGGAGCGCCGCAGTGTCGGAGGGGCAGTGCTGAGGGAGCGCCAAACTGTCGGAGGGGCAGTACTGAGGGAGCGCTGCACTGTCGGAGGGGCAGTACTGAGCGAGTGCCACACTGTCGGAGAGGCAGTACTGAGGGAGCGCTGCACTGTCGGAGGGGCAGTACTGAGCGAGTGCCAAACTGTCGGAGGGGCAGTACTGAGCGAGTGCCACACTGTCGGAGAGGCAGTACTGAGGGAGCGCTGCACTGTCGGTGGGGCAGTACTGAGGGAGTGCAGCACTGTCGGAGGGTCAGTACTGAGGGAGAGCTGCACTGTCGGAGGGGCAGTATGGAGGGACCACCGCACTGTCGGAGGTGTAGTACTGAGGGAGCGCCGCACTGTTCGACAGGCAGTGCTGAGGCAGCGCCACACTGTCGGAGGGGCAGTACTGAGGGAGTACCATACTGTCGGAGGGGCAGTACTGAGGGAGCGCCGCACTGTCGGAGTGGCAGTAGTGAGGGAGCGCCGCACTGTCGGAGGGGCAGTGCTAAGAGAGCGCCGCAGTGTCTGAGGGGCAGTGGTGAGGGAGCGCTGCACTGTCGGTGGGGCAGTACTGAGCGAGTGCCAAACTGTCGGAGTGGTAGTACTGATGAAGCACTGCACTGTCGGAGGGGCAGTACTGTGGGAGCGCCACACTGTCGGAGTGGCAGTACTGAGGGAGTGCAGAACTGTCGGAGGGGCAGTACTGAGGGAGCGCCACACTGTCGGAGGGGCATTACTGAGGGAGCGCTGCACTGTCGGAGGGGCATTACTGAGGGAGCGCCACACTGTCGGAGTGGCAGTACTGAGGGAGTGCAGTACTGAGGGAGCGCTGCACTGTCGGAGTGGCAGTAGTGAGGGAGCGCCACACTGTCGGAGTGGCAGTAGTGAGGGAGCGCCGCACTGTCGGAGGGGAAGTGCAGAGGGAGCGGCGCACTGTCGGAGGGAAAGTGCTGAAGGAGCGCCACACAGTCAGAGGGGCGATACTGAGCGAGTGCTGCACTTTCGGAGCTGCAGTACTGAGGGAGCGCAGCACTGTTGGAGGTGTAGTACTGAGGGAGCGTCACACTGTCGGAGAGGCAGTACTGAGGGAGCGCTGCACTGTCGCAGGGGTAATACTGAGGGAGTGCAGCACTGTCGGAAGGGCAGTAGTGAGGGAATGCTGCACTGTCGGAGGGGCAGAACTGAGGCAGCGCCACACTGTCGGAGGGGCAGTACTGAGGGAGTGCAGCACTGTAGGAGGGGCAGTACTGAGGCAGCGCCACACTGTCGGAGGGCAGTACTGAGGGAGGGTTCCACTGTCGGAGGCGCAGTACTGAGTGAGCGCTGCACTGTCGGCGGGGCAGGACTGAGGGAGTGACGCACTGTCGGAGTGGCAGTACTGAGGGAGTGCTGCACTGTCGGAGCGTCAGTACTGAGGGAGCGCCACACTGTCAAAGGGGCAGTACTGAGGGAGTCCCGCACTGTTGGAGGGTCGGTACTGAGGGAGCGCCGCACTGTCAGAAGGGCAGTACTGAGGGAGCGGCGCAATGTCGGAAGGGTAGTACTGAGGGAGCGCTGCACTGTTGGACAGGTAGTACTGAGGGAGCGCCACACTGTCGGAGGGGCCGTACTGAGGGAGCATCGCACTGTCGGAGGGGCAGTGCAGAGGGAGCGGCGCACTGTCGGAGGGAAAGTGTTGAGGGAGCGCCGCATTGTCGGAGAGGCAGTACTGAGGGAGCGCTGCACTGTCGGAGTGGCAGTACTGAGGGAGCGCCGCACTGTCAGAGGGGCAGTGCTGAGGGAGCGCTACACTGTCGGACGGGCAGTACAGAGGGAGCGCCACATTTTCGGAGGGGTCGTATTGAGTGTGCGCCACACTGTCGGAGGGGTAGTACTGAGAGAGCGCCGCATTTTCGGAGGTGCAGTACTGAGGGTGCGCCGCACTGTCGGAGGGGCAGTACTGAGGGAGTGCAGTACTGTCGGAGGTGCAGTACTGAGGGAGCGACGCACTGTCGGAGGGGCAGTACTGAGGGAGCACCGCGATGTCGGAGGGGCAGTACTGAGGGAGTGCCGCACTGTCGGAGGGGCAGTACTGAGGGAGTGCTGCACTGTCGGAGCGTCAGTACTGAGGGAGCGCCACACTGTCAAAGGGGCAGTACTGAGGGAGTCCCGCACTGTTGGAGGGTCGGTACTGAGGGAGCGCCGCACTGTCAGAAGGGCAGTACTGAGGGAGCGCCGCAATGTCGGAAGGTTAGTACTGAGGGAGCGCTGCACCTTTGGACGCGTAGTACTGAGGGAGCGCCACACTGTCGGAGGGGCCGTACTGAGGGAGCATCGCACTGTCGGAGGGGCAGTGCAGAGGGAGCGGCGCACTGTCGGAGGGAAAGTGTTGAGGGAGCGCCGCATTGTCGGAGAGGCAGTACTGAGGGAGCGCTGCACTGTCGGAGTGGCAGTACTGAGGGAGCGCCGCACTGTCGGAGGGGCAGTGCTGAGGGAGCGCTACACTGTCGGACGGGCAGTACAGAGGGAGCGCCACATTTTCGGAGGGGTCGTATTGAGTGTGCGCCACACTGTCGGAGGGGTAGTACTGAGAGAGCGCCGCATTTTCGGAGGTGCAGTACTGAGGGTGCGCCGCACTGTCGGAGGGGCAGTACTGAGGGAGTGCAGTACTGTCGGAGGGATAGTACTGAGGGAGCGACGCACTGTCGGAGGGGCAGTACTGAGGGAGCACCGCGATGTCGGAGGGGCAGTACTGAGGGAGTGCCGCACTGTCGGAGGGGCAGTACTGAGGGAATGCCGCACTGTCGGAGGGGCAGTACTGAGGGAGCGACGCACTGTCGGAGGGGCAGTACTGAGGGAGTGCCGCAATGTTGGAGGGTCGGTTCTGTGTAAGCGCCGCACTGTCGGAGGGGCAGTACTGAGGGTGAGCCTCACTGTCGGAGCGGCCGTACTGACGGAGCGCTGCACTTTCGGAGGGGCAGTACTGAGGGAGTGCTGCATTATCAGAAGGGGCAATACTGAGGGAGTGCAGCACTGTCGGAGGGTCAGTACTGAGGGAGTGCAGCACTGTCGGAGAGGCAGTACTGAGGGAGTGCAGCACTGTCGGAGGGGCAGTACTGAGGCAGCGCCACACTGTCAGATGCGCAGTACTGAGGGAGCGCCGCAGTGTTGGAGAGGCAGTACTGAGGGAGTGCAGTACTGAGGCAGTGCTGCACTGTCGGAGGGGCAGTACAGAGGGAGCGCCGCACTGTCGGAGGGGCATTACTGAGGGAGCACTGCACTGTCGGGGGGGCAGTACTGAGGGAGCGCCGCACTGTCGGGGGGGCAGTACTGAGGGAGCGCCGCACTGTCGGAGGGGCAGTACTGAGGCAGCGCCACACTGTCGGAGGAGCAGTACTGAGTGAGTGCCGCACTGTCGGAGGGCAGTACTGAGGGAGGGTTCCACTGTCGGAGGCGCAGTGCTGAGGGAGCGCCGCACTGTCGGAGGGGCAGTTCTGAGGGAGCACCGCATTGTCGTAGGGGTAGTACAGAGGGAGCGCCGCACTGTAGGAGGGGCAGTGCTGAGGGACCACCGCACTGTCGGAGGCGCAGTACTGAGGGAGCGCCGCACTGTCGAGAGAGGCAATACTGAGGGAGTGCCACACTGTTGAATGGTCGGTACTGAGTGAGTGCCGCATTGTCGGGGGGGCTGTACAGAGGGAGTGCCACACTGTTAGAGGGGCAGTACAGAGGGAATGCTGCACTGTCAGAGGGGCAGTACTGAGGGAGCGCTGCACTCTCGGAGGGGCAGTACTCAGGGACGCCGCACTGCTGGAGGGTCGGTACTGAGGGAGCGCCGCACTGACAGAAGGGCAGTACTGAGGGAGCGCGGCAATGCCGGAGGGGTAGTACTGAGGGAGTGCAGCACTGTTGGAGGGTCGGTACTGAGGGAGCGCCGCATTGTCGGGAGAGGCAGTACTGAAGGAGCGCCGCACTGTCAGAGGGGCGGTACTGAGGGAGTGCCGCACTGTTGGAGGGGCAGTACTGAGGGAGCACTGCACTGTCGTTGTGGCAGTACTGAGGGAGCGCCGCACTGTCGGAGGGGCAGGACTGAGGGACTGCTGCACTGTCGGAGGGGCAGTACAGAGGGAGCGCCACATTGTCGGAGGGGTCGTATTGAGCGAGCGCCACACTGTCGGAGCGGTAGTACTGAGAAAGCGCCGCATTTTCAGAGGTGCAGTACTGAGGGGGCGCCGCACTGTCGGAGGGGTAGTACTGAGGGAGTGCAGTACTGAGGGAGCGACGCACTGTCGGAGGGGCAGTACTGAGGGAGCGCCGCGATGTCGGAGAGACAGTACTGAGGGAGTTCCGCACTGTCGGAGGGGCAGTACTGAGGGAATGCCGCACTGTCGGAGGGGCAGTACTGAGGGAGCGACGTACTGTCGGAGGGGCAGTGCTGAGGGAGCGCCGAACTGTCGGAGGGGCAGTACTGAGGGTGAGCCTCACTGTCGGAGTGGCCGTACTGACGGAGCACTGCACTTTCGGAGGGGCAGTACTGAGGTAGTGCTGCATTGTCGGAAGGGGCAATACTGAGGGAGTGCAGCACTGTCGGAGGGGCAGTACTGAAGGAGCGCAGCACTGTCAGAGGTGTAATACTGAGGGAGCGTCACACTGTCGGAGAGGCAGTACTGAGGGAGTGCAGCACTGTCGGAGGAGTAGTACTGAGGCAGCGCCACACTGTCGGAGGGGCAGTACTGAGGGAGGGTTCCACTGTTGGTGGGACGGTACTGAGCGAGTGCTGCACTCTTGGAGGCGCAGTACTGAGTGAGCGCTGCACTGTTGGCGGGTCAGTACTGAGGGAGCTCCGCACTGTCGGAGGGGCAGTACTGAGGGAGAGTCGCACTGTTGGAGGCGAAGTGCAGAGGGAGTGGCGCACTGTCGGAGGGGAAGTGCTGAGGGAGCGCTGCATTGTCGGAGGGTCAGTACTGAGCCAGTGCTGCACTGTCAGAGGGGCAGTACAGATGGAGCGCCACACTGTCAGAGGCGCAGTACTGAGGGGGTGCCGCACTGTCGGAGGGGCAGTACTGAGGGAGTGCAGTACTGTCGGAGGTGCAGTACTGAGGGAGCGACGCACTGTCGGAGAGGCAGTACTGAGGGAGTGCAACACTGTCGGAGGGTCAGTACTGAGCCAGTGCTGCACTGTCGGAGGGGCAGTACAGAGGGAGCGCCACACTGTCAGAGGCGCAGTATTGAGGGGGTGCCGCACTGTCGGAGGGGCAGTACTGAGGGAGTGCAGTACTGTCGGAGGGGCAGTACTGAGGGAGCGCCGCGATGTCGGAGGGGCAGTACTGAGGGAGTGCCGCACTGTCGGAGGGGCAATACTGAGGGAGGGTTCCACTGTCGGAGGCGCAGTACTGAGGGAGCGCTGCACTGTTGGCGGGGCAGTGCTGAGGGAGCGCCGCATTGTCGGAGTGGTAGTACAGAGGGAGCGCCGCACTGTCGGAGGGGCAGTACAGAGTGAGCGCCGCACTGTTGGAGGGGCAGTGCTGAGGGAGCGCCGCACTGTCGGAGGGGCAGTGCTGAGGGAGCGCCGAACTGTCGGAGGGGCAGTGCTGAGGGAGCGCTGCACTGTTGGAGGGGCAGTACAGAGTGAGCGCCGCACTGTCGGAAGGGGCAGTACAGAGTGAGTGCCGCACTGTCGGAGGGGCAGTACTGAGGGGGCGCCGCACCATCGGAGGGGGCAGCACTGAGGGAACGTTGCACTTTCGGAGGGGGCAGCACTGAGGGAGCACCGCACCGTCAGAGGGGCAGTACTGAGGCAGCGCTGCACTGTTGGAGGGGCAGTACTGAGGGATCGCCGCACTGTCGGAGGGGTCAGCACTGAGGGAACGTTGCACTGTCGGAGGGGAAGTACTGAGGGAGTGCTGCACTGTCGGAGGGGCAGTAGTGAGGGAGTGCTGCACTGTCGGAGGGGTAGTCCTGAGGAAGTGCTACACTGTCGGAGAGGCAGTACTGAGGGAGCGCCGTATTGTCGGAGGGGCAGTACTGAGGGAGTGCTGCATTGTCGGAGGGGCAGTACTGAGGGAATGCTGCACTATCGGAGGGGCAGTACTGAGGGAGTGCTGCACTGTCGGAGGGGCAGCACTGAGGGAGTGCTGGACTATCGGAGGGGCAGTAATGAGGGAGTGCTGCACTGTCAGAGGGGCAGTACTGAGGGAGCGCCGCACTGTCGGAGGGGCAGTACTGAGGGGGTGCTGCATTGTCGGAGGGGCAGTACTGAGGGAGCGCCGCACTATCGGAGGGCCAGTACTGAGGGAGCGCCGCACTGTTGGAGGGGCAGTACTGAGGGAGTGCTGCACTGTCGGAGTCTGAGTGCAGCAGTTTTGATGAACTTTAACTCAGTATTGAAGGGGCACAAATTCTTCACTCACACTGCTTCACCGCGGTGGTTCAGCACACTCCCCTCCGAGTCAGAAGGTGGTGGGTTCAACAAGATAGGACTGGCATTAATATCGTGTACATTCTCGAGATGGGCAATAAATGCCGGCCTTGCCAGCGATCCCACTTTCCCAGAATGAATTAATAATAAGTTGGATTGAAGTGCCCCTCATGCCCGAGACCCTCACCGTGTCCCTGACCGAAACCCTCACTGGGCCCGAGACCCTCTCTGGGCCTGAGCTCCTCACCGAAACCCTCACCAGGCCCGAAACCCTCACCGGGCCCGAGACCCTCATTAGGCCTGATCTCCTCACCGAGACCCTCACCGGGCCCGAGACCCTCACTAACCCTGAGACCCTCACTGGGCCTGAGACCCTCACTGTGACCCTTACCGGGCCCGAGACCCTCACTGGGCCTGATCTCCTCACCGAGACCCTCAGTGGGCCTGAGACCCTCACTAACCCTGAGACCCTCACCGGGCCCAAGACCCTCACTGGGCTCGAGACCCTCACCGAGACCCTCACCGGGCCCGAGCCTGTCCGTCACCAGGCAGCCTCTGTTGCAGTGAGCCAGGGTCCCTCGGGATATCGCTCGCTGGTGTAAATCAGAACATAGATTGAATGAGATCGGGAGTTTGAGGCATCGCCAGAACTTCACCCTTAGTCGAGTGCATTTACCGTGAACTTTATCATCTCATACTTAAATGCAATTACTGACCCATCAGTCTACTCTCAGTCATCAGCAAAGTGATGGAAGGTGTCGTCGACAGTGCTATCCGCGGCACTTACCAATAACCTGCTCACCGATGCCCAGTTTGGGTTCCGCCAGGACCACTTGGCTCCAGACCTCATTACAGCCTTGGTCCAAACATGGACACAAGCTGAATTCCAGAGGTGAGGTGAGAGAGACTGCCCTCGACATCAAGGAGCCCCAGTAAAACTGAAGTCAATGGAAGAAAACTCTCCAATGGCTGGAGTCATACCTAGCACAAAGGAAGATGGCTGTGGTTGTTGGAGGTCAATCATCTCAGCCCCAGGACATCGCTGCAGGAGTCCCTCAGGGCAGTGTCCTAGGCCCAACCATCTTCAGCTGCTTCATCAATGGCCTTCCCTCTATCAGAAGTGGGGATGTTCGTTGATGATTCCATTCGCAATTCCTCTGGTAAGTGGCAAGTAACAATGCCACACAAGTGCCAGGCAATGACTATCTCCAACAAGAGAAATAAACGACGATATCTAATTAAAAACAAGGGCATACAAAGTGGCCAAAACTAGTGGGAGGACAGAAGAGTGGGAAGCTTTTAAAAGCCAGCAAAGAATGACCAAAAAAATGATTAAGAAAGGGAAGATAGACTATGAAAGTAAACTAGCACAAAATATAAAAACAATAAGCAAGAGTTCCTATAGGTATATAAAATGGAAAAGAGTGGCTAAAGTAAATGTTGGTCCCTTAGAGGACGAGACCAGGGAATTAGTAATGGGGAACATGGAGATGGCAGAAACTCTGAACAAATATTTTGTATCAGTCTTTATGGGAGAGGACACTAACAATATTCTGACAGTGGATAGTCTAAGAGCTATGGGGGTGGGGTGGGGGGAACTTAACACAATCACAATCACTAAGGAGGTGGTAGGTACTCAGTAAGATACTGGGACTAAAGGCAGATAAATCCCCTGGGCCTGATGGCTTGTATCCTAGGGTCTAAGAGAAGTAGCGGCAGGGATTGTGGATGCATTTGTTGTAATTTACCAAAATTCCCTGGATTCTGCGGAGGTCCCAGCAGATTGGAAAACTGCAAATGTAATGCCCCTATTTAAAAAAGGAGGCAGACAAAAAGCAGGAAACTATAGACCAGCTAGCCTAACATCTGTGGTTGGGAAAATGTTGGAGTCCATTATTAAAGAAGCAGTAGCAGGACATTTGGAAAAACAAAATTCGGTCAGGCAGAGTCAGCATGGATTTATGAAGGGGAAGTCATGTTTGACAAATTTGCTGGAATTCTTTGAGGATGTAACGAACAGGGTGGATAAAGAGGAACCAGTGGATGTGGTGTATTGGGACTTCCAGAAGGCATTTGACAAGGTGCCACATAAAAGGTTACTGCACAAGATAAAAGTTCACGGGGTTGGGGGTAACATATTAGAATGGATAGAGGATTGGCTAACGAACAGAAAACAGAGAGTCAGGATAAATGGTTCATTCTCTGGTTGAAAACCAGTAATTAGAAGGGTGTCGCAGGGATCAGTGCTGGGATCCCAGCTATTTTCAATCTATATTAATGACTTGGAAGAAGGGACCGAGTATAATGTAGCCAAGTTTGCTGACGATACAAAGATGGGAGGAAAAGCAATGTGTGAGGAGGACTCAAAAAACCTGCAAAAGGATATAGACAGGCTAATTGAGTGGGCAAAAATTTGGCAGATGGAGTATAATGTTGGAAAGTGTGAGGTCATGCACTTTGCCAGAAAAAAATCAAAGAGCAGGTTATTATTTAAATGGAGAAAGATTGCAAAGTGCTGCAGTTCAGCGGGACCTAGGGATACTTGTGCATGAAACACAAAAGGTTAGTATGTAGGTACAGCAAGTGAAGGCCAATGGAATCTTGGCCTTATTGCAAAGGGGATGGAGTATAAAAGCAGGGAAGTCTTACTACAGCTATACAAGGTATTGGTGAGGCCACACCTGGAATACTGCGTGCAGTTTTGGTTTCCATATTTACGAAAGGATATACTTGCTTTGGAGGCAGTTCAGAGAAGGTTCACTAGGTTGATTCCGGGGATGAGGGGTTGACTTATGAGGAAAGGTTGAGCAGGTTGGGCCTCTACTCATTGGAATTCAGAAGAATGAGAGATGATCTTATTGAAACGTTTAAGATTATGAGGGAGCTTGACAAGGTGGATGCAGAGAGGATGTTTCCACTGATGGGGAGACTAGAACTAGAGGGCATAATCTTAGATTAAGGGGCCAACCATTTAAAACTGAGATGAGAAATTTCTTCTCTCAGAGGGTTGTGGATCTGTGGAATTTGCTGCCTCAGAGAGCTGTGGAAGCTGTGACATTGAATAAATTTAAGACAGAAATAGACAGTTTCTTAAACGTTAAGGAGTTATGGGGAGCGGGCAGGGAAGTGGAGCTGAGTCCATGATCGGATCAGCCATGATCTTATTGAATGGCGGAGCAGGCTCGATAGGCCGTATGGCCTACTTCTGCTCCTCTTTCCTATGTTCTTCTAAGATTCTAACTTGGATGTGTTGTGCTTTCTAGGCCTGCTTGTGGGAGTTGTTCTCCGATACGGGATCCATGTTCCTTCAGATGCCAATAACATGACCCTGAGCTGTGACCTGGACGATAGTCCGGCTACTTTATTAATTAACGTCAGTGGGAAGTTTTATGAATATACTCTGAAAAGTGAAATAAGCCCCAAGGACATTAATAATGTGGAAGATAATGAGATGCTGCGCAAGGTAAAGTAATCTGCAAGGGTCTGATCGCGGCTCACCGGTGGGGGTGGGGAATTGTGAAGTGGGAGTGGTGGGGGAGGAGGTGGGGGATTGAGGGGGAGCAGTTGATGGAGGAGAAGTGGAGATGCTGGTTGTGGTGAGGAAGAGAAGGGGAGAGAGGAGTGGGGGTTTGGTGGGGTGGAGCGAGAGATTGTGTGAGGGATGCGGTGGGGGAGAGGGGGTGGGGAAGGATGGGGTTGGGAGGAGGATGGGTGTGAGGGATGGGGCAGGGAGAGGAGCGGTGGTGAGGTGACGGAGGGGGCGGGAATAGTTAGGGGCAGGGAGGAGGGGATGGGGCAGGGAGGAGGGGGAGGGGCAGGGAGGAGGGGGATAGGGCAGGGAGGAGGGGGAGGGATGCAATGGGGGAAAGGGGCAGGGGTGCAGTGGGAGATAGTTGGGAGGGGTTGGTGGGAGGGGCGAGAATGGTTGGGGGAGGACGATGGAATGGTTGGGTCAGGGCGGGGGAATGGTTGGGGGAGGGACGGGGAATGGTTGGGGGAGGGACAGGGGAATGGTTGGGGGAGGGGCGGGGAATAGTTGGGGGGAGGGCGGGGGAATGTTTGGGGGAGGGGGGACGGGCGGGGGAATGGAGGGGAAGTGGGGTGGGAGGGGGCAGGGGGATGGTTGGGGCAGGGGGAATGGTTGTGGGAAGGGGAATGGTTGGGGGATGGAGAATGTTTGGGGGACGGGGAATGGTTGGGGGATGGGGAATGGTTGGGGAGAGGGTGGGGGAATGGTTGGGGGAGGGGCGGGGAATGGTTGGGGAGGGGGAATGTTTGGGGGAGGGGCGGGGGAATGTTTGGGGGAGGAGCGGGGGAATGTTTGGGGGAGAGGGGAGGGGCGGGGGAATGGTTGGGGAGAGGGAATGGGAGGGGGCAAGGGGATGGTTGGGGGAGGGGGAATGGTTGGGGGATGGGAGGGGGCAGGAAAATGGTTGGGGGAGGGGGAATGGTTGGGGGAGGAGGGAGAAGGTGGGGAGGGGGGAAGGGTTGGGGGAGGGGGGAAGGGTTGGGGAGGGGAGGGGGAATGGTTGGGAGAGGGGGAATGGCTAGGGGAGGGGGATGGGGAATGCTTGGGGGAGGGGAAAGGGTTGGGGGAGGGGCAGAATGGCTGGGGGAGGGGGAATGGTTGGGGGAGGAGGGAGAAGGTGGGGAGGGGGGAAGGGTTGGGGGAGGGGGGAAGGGTTGGGGAGGGGAGGGGGAATGGTTGGGAGAGGGGGAATGGCTAGGGGAGGGGGAGGGGGAATGCTTGGGGGAGGGGAAAGGGTTGGGGGAGGGGCAGAATGGCTGGGGGAGGGGGAATGGTTGGGGGAGGGAGTGGGGGAAGTGGAATAGTTGGGTGAGGATGCGGGAGGATGGTTGGGGGAGGGGTGGGGAGTTGCAGTCGGAGTGCCTCTGTCTGTTCTGACTTTCATTCCCTCTGGTCCTAACTGCAGGTCACCTTTGACCCCGAGGTATTCTTTAACATCCTGCTCCCACCCATTATATTTTACGCCGGTTATAGCCTCAAGCGGGTGAGTGCGGGTTCGTTTAATTCTCTGATCGTATTGCGTTGAAACAATGTATTTTTCTATATTTTATTTGAATGGGTATTAGAACAAAGCCTCCTCCCGAGTTGGGTTTACTGTTCCCACTGACAGTAACTTTGCCTCAGTGAGCACAGCCCTGGCCCGAGCCTCGGGGAGAGTCGCTGCCTTGACACAATGAATAATATCCCGTGTTGTTGTCGATGCTTTTTCTCGTTGGTGCTAATATTGCGGGGATGGATTCAGGGTTTAATCTGCGGCCTGGGAGATGCGTTTGACTGTGTGTTGGGAGATTTAACAACTACTTGTATTTTCAGCGACATTTCTTCCGGAACTTGGGCTCCATCCTAGCGTACGCGTTCATTGGGACCGTGGTTTCCTGCCTCGTCATTGGGTGAGTGGGAACCACACGGACTGTGGGGTAGCAGCTCGCCATGATCGGGGCTAGGACAGAAACTTTGCTCAATTTGTGAATAGTGACAGAGTGCACAGAGTTTAAATGTGGCTTTTGTTGATTGTAACGTGTTCACCAATGGGGACCTGGAGTCGCATACCTCCCGGGCCTAAAGGGCCGATTGATGGAATAATTAAACAACATTACTGGCTTTATTCCAATTTTGCTTTTGAAATATCTGACACTGTTTCATTAAATGAATACAGAACTTGTATTTCTATAGCGCCTCTCACTTGCTCAGGAGGCACTTTATAGCCAGTGATGTACGATTGACATGTAGTCACTGTTGCAATGTAGGGAAAGCACGTGTGCGGGGGGCAGGGGGAGTGGGAGGGGGAGTAGAGGGGTGCAATGGGAGGGGGAGAGGGAGGGGGATGTGTGTGAGAGGGAGGGGGTTTGTGCAGGGGAGGGGATTGGGGTCGCGGGGAGGGGGATGAGAGGGTGTGTGAGGGGGGGAGGATGTGGGGTGGGGAAGGGTTGTGGGGTGGGGGGAGGGGGTGTGGGGGGAAGGATTGTGGCGGAGGGTGTGGGGTGGGGAGAGGGTGTGGGGTGGGGGGAGCGGATGTGGGGGGGAAGGATTGTGGGGGAGGGTGTGGGGTGGGGGGAGGGTGTGGGGTGGGGGGAGCGGGTGTGGGGTGGGGGGAGCGGGTGTGGGGGAGGGGATGTGTGCAGGAGAGGGGATGCAGGGGGAGGAAGAGGAGCTGGGGGGGGTAGAGGCAGGGCAGGGGAGGGTGTGGGGAGGGGAAGGGTTGTGGGGAGGGGGTGTGGGGGGAAGGATTGTGGGGGAGGGTGTGGGGTGGGGGGAGGGTGTGGGGTGGGGGGAGCGGGTGTGGGGGGAAGGATTGTGGGGGAGGGTGTGGGGTGGGGGGAGCGGGTGTAGGGTGGGGGGAGTGTGTGCGGGGGAGGGGATGTGTGCGGGGGAGGGGATGTGTGCGGGGGAGTAGAGGGGTGCAATGGGAGGGGGAGAGGGAGGGGGATGTGTGTGAGGGGAGGGTGTGGGGTGGGGAAGGGTTGTGGGGTGGGGGGAGGGGGTGTGGGGGAGGGTGTGGGGTGGGGGGAGCGGGTGTGGGGGGAAGGATTGTGAGGGAGGGTGTGGGGTGGGGGGAACGGGTGTGGGGTGGGGGGAGCGGGTGTGGGGGGTGGTGGAGGGTGAGGGTGTGTGTGTGGGAGGGGGTTGTGGGGGAGGGTGTGGGAGGGGGCTGGGGGTGTGGGGGAGGGGGAGGGGGGGTGTGTGTGGAGGGGAGGGGGGGTGTGTGTGAAGGGGAGGGGGGTGAAAGGGTGTGAGAGAGGGGTGTGGGGGTGTGAGGGGCAGGTGGTGTGGGGAAGAGGGGTGAGAGGGTGTATGTGAGGGTAAGTGGAGTGGGTGAAAGGGTGTGTGAGGGGAGGAATGTGTGGGGTGGGGCGTGAATGTGGGTGGGCTGGGGAGAGGGTTTGTGGGGGGGCTGGGGGGAGGGGGTGTGGGGGTGGGGGGAGGCTGGGGGGGAGAGGGTGTGGGGGGCTAGGGAGTTTGGGGAGGGGGATGGTGTGGGGGAGGGAGGGGGTGTGGGGGGCTGGGGTGCTGGGGAGGGGGGTGATGTGGGGGGGAGTGGGGGGGAGGGGTGTGTGTGTGTGGGGTGGGGGTGAGGGGGGGCTGACTCTGGGGAATGGCAGTGACGGACCAGATGCAATGGTCACATTCGGCCCCAAGATCACTAACATTGCTGGAATAAAATCGTCCAATCCCAGCTCAGAATGAATCCTTGGCTCTTTCTCTGCTCCAATAGGCTGATTATGTACGGCTGTGTGAAACTGATGAACCTGATTGGCCAGCTGAGTGGGGACTTTTATTTCACGGACTGCCTGCTCTTTGGGGCCCTTATTTCCGCGACTGATCCAGGTATGTGAAACTGGCTAATCGCCAGGGTGAGGCATCATACTGCTTGACAGGACCCAGTGCGAGAGGGGTGGCGGGGGTCGCCTGGCCTCGCAAGGCTCTCTACCAATGATGGGAGGACACAGATTTATGGTAATTGGCAAAAGAACCAAAGCGGGAAAGGAGGAGAATGTTTTTATGCAGCGAGATGTTGTGATCGGGAACGCGCTGCCTGAAAGGGCGGTGGGAGCAGATTCAATAGTAACTTTGAAACGGGAATTGGATAAATACTGGAAAGGGAAATGTGCCGGGCTGTGGGGAAAGAGCAGGGAGTGGGACTGATCGGATCGCTCTGTCACAAAGCCGGCACAGGCTCGATGGGCCGAATGGCCTCCTCCTGAGTGAAGGCGCCCCCAGTCCAGCAGCTGCTACAGAGGGACAGTCTGACGGTTCCGGCTGAAGCGATGGTCAGATGCTGACGTTTGGAGGGTGTTGGGCTTGGCTGGAGCTGAGCCTCAGTGAATTATCGCTGTCTACAGGGGAGTGACGTGGCAACTGACCGAGTGGCGTGTTCTGCGGGGAGGGTGGCCCGGCACCAGGGGGGTTTATTCATCGTTTCTTTCCTCTTTCAGTTACTGTGCTGGCGATATTCAATGAGCTCCACGCTGACGTGGATCTGTACGCACTCCTGTTTGGGGAAAGTGTCCTCAACGATGCTGTTGCCATCGTGCTATCTTCGTAAGTGTTGCCTCCACCTGATTATTGAATGAGAAGCTTTGCCGATTCCTCGTGTCGACAGGACAAAGCCCCCCTCCCCCCTGTCAACCACTCCCACCCCTTCCCCTGTCAATCACTCCCACCCCTTCCCCTGTCAACCACTCCCACCCCCTCCCATGTCAATCACTCCCACCCCCTCCCCTGTCAATCACTCCCCCCTCCTCTGTCAATCCCTCCACCCCCCGTCAATCCCTCCCCTCTCCCGTCAATCCCCCCGTCCCCCGTCAATCCCTCCCCCCCTCCCCTGTCAATTCCTCCCCCCTCCCCTGTCAATTCCTCCCCCCTCCCCTGTCAATTCCTCCTCCCCTCCCCTGTCAATCACTCCCACCCCCTCCCCTGTCAATCACTCCCACCCACTCCCCTGTCAATCACTCCCCTGTCAATCACTCCCCCCTCCCCTGTCAATCACTCTCCCCCTCCGTTGATCACTCCCACCCCCTCCCCTGTCAATCACTCCCACCCCCTCCCAGGTCAATCACTATCACCCCCTCCCCTGTCAATCACTCCCATCCCCTCCCCTGTCAATCACTCCCCTGTCAATCACTCCCCCCTCCCCTGTCAATCACTCTCCCCCTCCGTTGATCACTCTCTCCCTCCCCTGTCAATCACTCGCCCCCCCCCGTCAATCACTTCCCACTCCCCTATCAATCACTCCCACCCCCTCCCCTGTCAATCACTCCCCTGTCAATCACTCCCCCCTCCCCTGTCAATCACTCGCCCCCCCCCGTCAATCACTTCCCACTCCCCTATCAATCACTCCCACCCCCTCCCCTGTCAATCACTCCCACCCCCTCCCAGGTCAATCACTATCACCCCCTCCCCTGTCAATCACTCCCACCCACTCCCCTGTCAATCACTCCCCCCCTGTCAATCACTCCCCCCCCTGTCAATCACTCCTCCCCTTCCCCTGTCAATCACTCCCCCCGCTGCCCAAATATTCATTCATTTGTTAGTGCTAGGCTCTTCATTGTCCCTGTGTTTTTTTTGTAAAACGTTTCCCTCTGCTGTTCCTGTCACGGGAGCCCAGCTATCGTCGTGCATTGTGCTGGGGAATGGAACATTTTGGGTTTCAGCATCAAACACCACCATGGTGCACTTGATGTAGATTAAAACTCCCTCTACCCTGCCCCAACAGTGTGCTTCAGCCTGAGTCTCACCAAGATCCCACTGCTGTGCTAACCATCAATGCTTTCCCTTCCCCACACCACACCTCCTCTGGTCAGATAGCCAGTGAGGCTGGTGCTCTCAGTATTGTACACAGCTCGCTGGATCAGGCGAACCAATGTATTTCACATTGGAAACTTGCATCCAGCAAACAGGGAAACCTTTCGCCTCCTGTCTGGGGGGGATTTGAACTCTAACCCAGGTCCCAGAGGTGAAAGGTTATTGTTATCCAAAATCATTTGAGTTCCTGCACTAACAACTAGGGACAGATGAGAGCCCAATATACCGGTCAGCCTCTGTCCATCTACCTTCCAGGTCTGATTATTGTATTGTGCAACAGGCTCGAGGGGCTGAATAGCCTCCTCCTGGTCCTATGTTCCAGTGCGTGCAGTGTGTCACCCTCGGATAGAAAGGACTGCCAACCCTTTAGTGAAAGGCCTTGTGTTGTATTAGGGATGTCGTATCAGGGCACTTGGAAAATCATAACACGATTGGGCAGAATCAACCCAGTTTTATGAAAGGGAAATCGTATTTGTCAAATTTATTATAGTTTTTGATGTTGTAACTTGCAGGGTAGATCAGTTCCTATGGACTGGAGGGTAGCTAATTTAACACCACTTTTTAAAAAAGGAGAGAGAGAAAACGGGTAATTATAGTTAGCCTGACATCGGTGGTGGGGAAAATGTTGGAATCTTTATTAAAGATGAAATAGCAGCGCATTTGGAAAGCAGTGACAGGATCGGTCCAAGTCAGCATGGATTTATGAAAGGGAAATCATGCTTGACAAATCTTCTGGAATTTTTTGAGGATGTAACTAGTAGAGTGGACAAGGGAGAACCAGTGGATGTGGTGTATTTGGACTTTCAAAAGACTTTTGAAAGACAAGAGATTGGTGTGCAAAATCAAAGCACATGATATTGGGGGTCATATACTGACGTGGATAGAGAACTGTTTGGCAGACAGGAAGCAGAGAGTCGGGATAAACGGGTCCTTTTCAGAATGGCAGGTAGTGACTAGTGGGGTGCCGCAGGGCTCAGTGCCGGGACCCCAGCTCTTTACAATCTATATCAATGATATGGATGAGGGGACCAAATGTAATATATCCAAGTTTGCTGACAATACAAATCTAGGTGGGAATGTAAGCTGTGAGGAGGATGCAAAGAGCTTGCAATGCGATCTAGACAGGTTAAGTGAGTGGACAGTAAGGTGGCAGACAGAGTATAATGTGGAGAAATGTGAGGTTATTCACTTTGGTAGGAAGAATAGAAAAACAGAATATTGTTTAAAAGGTGAGAAATTAGTAAATGTTGGTGTTCAGAGGGACCTGGGTGTCATAGAAATTTACAGCACGGAAGGAGGCCATTTCGGCCCATCGTGTCCGCACTGGGTGACAAAGAGCTATCCAGTCTAATCCCACTTTCCAGCTCTTGGTCCGTAGCCCTGTAGGTTACGGCACTTCAGGTGCACATCCAAGTACTTTTTAAATGTGGTGAGGGTTTCTGCCTCTACCACCCTTTCAGGCAGCGAGTTCCAGACCCTCACCACCCTCTGGGTGAAAAAGGTTCTCCTCAAAACCCCTCTAAACCTCCCCCCAATTACTTTAAATCTATGCCCCCTTGTTGTTGACTTCTTTGCTAAGGGAAATTGGTCATAAGAACATAAGAAATAGGAGCAGGAGTAGACCATTTGGCCCCTCGAGCCTGCTCCATCTTTCAATAAGATCATGACTGATCTGATGCTGACCTCAACTCCACTTCCCTGCCCGCTCCCCATAACCCTTGATTCCCTTATCATTCAAAAATCTGTCTATCTCCACCTTAAATATATTCAATGACCCAGCGTCCACAGCTCTCTGGGGCAGAGAATTCCACAGATTTACAACCCACTGAGAAGAAATTCCTCATTTCCCTTTTAAATGGGCGACCCCTTATTCTGAGACTCTGTCCCCTAGTTCTAGATTCCCCCACAAGGGGAAACATCCTCTCTGCATCTACCCTGTCGAGCCCCCTCAGAATCGTATGTTTCAATAAGATCACCTCTCATAGTCTTCTAAACTCCAATGAGTACAGGCCCAACCTGCTCAACCTATCCACTCTATCCAGGCCCCACATAACTTTATACACTTAAATCAGATCTCCCCTCAGCCAAAGAAAACAAATCCAGCCTATCCAATCTTTGATCATAGCTAAAATTCTCCAGTCCAGGCAACATCCTTGTAAATCTCTTCTGTACCTCTCTGGTGCAATCAAATCTTTCCTGTAACATGGTGACCAGAACTGCACGCAGTACTCTAGCTGTGGCCTAACCAGTTTTATACAGTTCAAGCATAACCTCCTTGCTCTTGTATTCTATGCCTCGGCTAATAAAGGCAAGTATTCCGTATACCTTCTTATCTACCTGGCCTGCTACCTTCAGCGATCTGTGGACCTGCACTCCAAGGTCCCTTTGTTCCTCTACACTTCTCAGTGTCCTACCATTTAATGTGTATTCCCTTTCCTTGTTAGCCCTCCCCAAATGCATTACCTCACACTTCTCCAGATTTAATTCCATTTTCCACTGTTCTGCCCACCTGACCAGTCCATTGATATCTTCCTGCAGTCTACAGCTTTCTTCTTCATTATCCACCACACAGCCTATTTTAGTATCATCTGCAAACTTCTTAATCATATCCCCTATGTTCAAGTCTAGATCATTGATGTAAATGACAAAAAGCAAGGGACCCAGCACTGAGCCCTGTGGAGAACCCCACTGGATACAGCCTTCCAGTCACAAAAACACCCATCAACCATTACCCTTTGCTTCCTGCCTTTGAGCCAATTTTGGATCCAACTTGCCACTTTGCCCTGGATCCCATGGACTTTTACTTTCCTGACCAGTCTGCCACGTGGGACCTTATCAAAAGCTTTGCTAAAATCCATATACACTACATCAATGCACTACCCTCATCAACCCTCCTTGTTACCTCCTCAAAAATGTAATCAAGTTAGTCAGACACGACCTTCCCTTAACAAATCCGTGCTGACTGTCCTTGATTAGAAACATAGAAAATAGGTGCAGGAGTAGGCCATTCGGCCCTTCGAATGGCGGTGCAGGCTCGATAAGATCATGGCTGATCATTCCTTCAGTACCCCTTTCCTGCTTTCTCTCCCTGCCCCTTGATCCCCTTAACCGTAAGGGCCATAACTAACTCCCTCTTGAATATATCCAATGAACTGGCATCAACAACTCTCTGCGGCAGGGAATTACACAGATTAACAACTCTCTGAGTGAAGAAGTTTCTCCTCATCTCAGTCCTAAACGGCCTGCCCCTTATCCTAATACTGTGTCCCCTGGTTCTGGACTTCCCCAACATCAGGAACATTCTTCCCGCATCTAGCCTGTCTAATCCAGTCAGAATCTTATATGTTTCTATGAGATCCCCTCTCATTCTTCTAAACTCCAGTGAATAAAGGCCCAGTTGATCCAGTCTCTTCTCATATGTCATTCGAGCCTTCCCTGGAATCAGTCTGGTGAACCTTCGCTGCACTCCCTCAATAGCCAGAACGTCCTTCCTCAGATTAGGAGACCAAAACTGAGCACAATATTCCAGGTGGGGCCTCACCAAGGTCCTGTACAACTGCAGCAAGACTTCCCTGCTCCTATACTCAAATCCCCTTGCTATGAAGGCCAACATACCATTTGCCTTCTTCACCGCCTGCTGTACCGGCATGCCAACTTTCAATGATTATTCCGTGTCTTACGAAATGAAGATTTATCCTGTCCCTCAGAATTTTTTCCAATAATTTTCCCACCACTCATCATCATCATAGGCAATCCCTCAAAATCGAGGAAGACTTGTTTCCACTCTAAAAGAGTTCTCAGGTGACTGAACAGTCCAATGTGAGAATTACAGTCTCTGTCACAGGTGGGACAGACAGTGGTTGAAGGAAAGGGTGGGTGGGGAGTCTGGTTTGCCGCACGTTCCTTCTGCTGCCTGCACTTGATTTCTGCATGCTCTCAGCGACGAGACTCGAGGTGCTCAACGCCCTCCTGGATGCTCTTCCTCCACTTAGGGCAGTCTTTGGCCAGGGACTCCCAGGTTTCAACGGAGATGTTGCATTTTATCAAGGAGGCTTTGAGGGTGTCCTTGAAAGGTTTCCTCTGCCCACCTGGGGGCTTGCCGTGTAGGAGTTCCGAGTAGAGCGCTTGCTTTGGGAGTCTTGTGTCAGGCATGCGAACAATGTGGCCCGCCCAACGGAGCTAGTCGAGTGTGGTCAGTGCTTTGATGCTGGGGATGTTGGTCTGAGCGAGGACACTGACGTTGGTCCTCCCAGGGGACTGAGGTTAGGCCTGTAATTACTCGGTCTATCCCTTTCTCCCTTTTTAAACAAAGGTACCACATTAGCAGTCCTCCAGTCCTCCGGCAGCACACCTGAAGCCAGAGAGAATTTGAAAATGGTGGTCAGAGCCTCTGCTATTTCCTCTTTTGCTTCTCTTAACATTTATCCACTTTCAAAACTGCCAAGCCCGTTAATACTTCCTCTCTCACTATGTTTATTTCAGCTAATATTTCACACTCCTCCTCCCTGATTGCAATGTCTCATCGCCCCTCTCTTTTGTGAAAACAGATGCAAAGCATTCATTAAGAACCATACCCACGTCTTTCACCTCCACACACAGATTACCTTTATGCTCTCTAATAGACCCTGATTTTTTCTTAGTTATTCTCTTGCTCTTAATGTATTTATAAACATCTTTGGGTTTTCCTTGATTTTACTTGCTAATATCTTTTCATGCTCTCATTTTGCTTTCCTAATTTCCTTTTTAATTGCACCCCAGCACTTTCTACACTCTTCTCGGGTTTCTGCAGTATTGAGCCCTCGGTATCTGTCATAAGCTTCCCTTTTTTTCTTTATTCTACCCTGTATGCCCCTTGACGTCCAGGAGGCTCTAGATTTGTTGGTCACATACTTTTTCCTCAGGATCTCCTCCTTGAATGCCTCCCACTGCTCTGATACTGATTTACCTCCCAGTAGCTGTTTCCAGTCCACTTTGGCTAAATCACATTTCAGCTTAGAAAAATTGGCTTTTCCCCAATTGAGAACTTTTATTCCTAGTCTATCTTTGTCCTTTTCCATAACTGCCCTAAATCTAACTGAATTATGATCACTAGCACCAACATGACCCTTCCACCTGCCCCGCTTCATTCCCCAAAAGTAAGTCCAGAGCCGCCCCCTCCCGTGTTGGGCTTGTTACATACTGGCTAAATAAATTTTCCTGAATGCATTTTAGGAATTCTGCACTCTCTATACCCTTCACACTAATTTTATCCCAGTTAACATTAGGATAGTTGAAATCCCTTACTATTACTGCCCTATAGTTATTGCACTTCTCAGAAATTTGCCGATATATTTGCTCTTCTATCTCCCTCTCACTGTTTGGGGGTCTGTAGTACACTCCCAGCAGTGTGATCGGCCCTTTTTTGTTCTTCAATTCAACCCATATGGCCTCATTTGATGATCCTTCCAACATATCCCCCCTCACAGCTGTAATTGTTTCTGTAATCAATACTGCAACCCTCCCTCCTTTTTGCCCCCTCTCTATTCCGTCTGAAAATCCTGTAAACAGGAATGTTGAGCTGCTATACCTGTCCCTCTTTCAGCCACGTCTCAGTAGCTATAATATCGTACTCCCAAATTCTATCTGTGCTCTCAGTTCATCTGCCTTATTCCCTAAACTCCTTGCATTGAAGTATATACCATTTAGTGGTGCCAAACTCCCTTGTTGTCTATGTTCCAGCCCTTCTTTCCTCTGTCTTCCAAATTCACTTTCTACTTTCCAATTCCAGCTTTGCTTCTCTCCCTACTGAATCTATTCTCATCCCATCCCCCTGCCAAGCTAGTTTAACCCCTCCCCAGCAGCACTAGCAACGCCCCCCCCCCCCCCACCCGGGAGGATATTGGTTCTGGCCCTGTTGAGGTGCAACCCGTCTGGCTTGTACAGGTCCCACCTCCCCCAGAAGCGGTCCCAATGCCTCAGGAAATAAAGCCCTCCCACCTGCACCAACTCTCCAGCCACATATTCATCTGCTCTATCCTCCTATTTCTGTACTCATGGTACTGGGAGTAATCCGGAGATTACCTTTGAGGTCCTGCTTTTTAATCTCTCTCCTAGCTCCCTAAACTCTGCCTGCAGGACCTCATCCCTCTTCCTACCTATGTCATTGACCACGACCTCTGGCTGTTCACCCTCTCCCCCCAGAATGCCCTGCAGCCGCTCGGTGACATCCTTGACCCTGGCACCAGGGAGGCAACATCCCATCCTGGAGTCACGTCTGCAGCCACAGAAACTCCTGTCTGCTCCCCTGATTATTGAATCCCCTATCAGTATAGCTCTTCCATTCTTCTTCCTCCCCCCTGTGCAGCTGAGCCACCCGTGGTGCCTTGACTCCGGCTGTATCCCCCCAGAGCCACCATCGCCCCCACCGGTACTCAGAACAGATTACCGGTTGGAGAGCGAGATGGACCCAGGGAACTCCTGCACTATCTGCCTAGTCCTCCTTGTCTGTCCAGCGGTCACCCACTCCCTCTCTGCCTGCACACCCTTAAGCTGCGGGCTGGCTACCTCGAGAACCGTGCTATCCACGTAGCTCTCAGTCTCGCGGAAGCACCGCAGTGACCCCAGCCGCTGCTCAAACTCCGAAACACGGATCTCGAGCTGCCGTAACTGGCGACACTTCCCGCACATGTCCAGGTTACGCGAAGTGTCCAGGACTTCCCACACGGCACAGGATGTGCATTCCACGGACTGAGCTGCCCTGCCGTCCCTCTAGTTATTAGACTGTGAACTAAACTATGAACTACCTGACTATGAAATAAAACACTCACCGGCTACTCACCAATCAGCTGTTTCCCGTGAGCCGGCGTCACTCTGACGACACATGTTCGATGTTTGCCTGTGTTGTGTTGCTCATGCTCACACCGCTGCTCTGCTCCGCTCCGCTCCGCTGCCTTGTATTTCGTTTAACTAGTTTGGTTTTAAGTTTTGAAATGTCACTCAAATATCTATTTATAGTTTTTAATCTATAATCACAGCTCCTAATTTAAACCAATGCCCTAGTTTTAGAGAAAAAGAGAGAAATACTCGCCACCCAATCACTTATCTGCTTCCCTGTGACGTCACGCTTTGATTAATTTTCCCCTCTAGTCCCGCTCTTGCTTTGCCCCTCCTCTCACGCTCTCGCCCCTCCTCTCTCGCTCTCGCCCCTCCTCTCTCGCTCGCCCCTTCTCTCACGCTCTCGCCCCTCCTCTCTCGCCCCTCCTCTCTCGCTCTCGCCCCTCCTCTCTCGCTCTCGCCCCTCTCTCGCCCCTTCTCTCTCGCTTTCGCCCCTCCTCTCTCGCCCCTCCTCTCTCGCTCTCGCCCCTCCTCTCTCGCCCCTCCTCTCCTGCTCTCGCCCCGCCTCTCTCGCTCTCGCCCCTCCTCTCTCGCTCTCGCCCCTCCTCTCTCGCCCCTCCTCTCTCGCTCTCGCCCCTCCTCTCTCACCCCTCCTCTCTCGCTCTCGCCCCTCCTTTCTCGCCCCTCCTCTCTCGCTCTCGCCCCTCCTCTCTCGCTCTCGCCCCTCCGCTCTCGCTCTCGCCCCTCCGCTCTCGCCCCTCCTCTCTCGCTCTCGCCCCTCCTCTCTCGCCCCTCCACTCTCGCTCTCATCCCTCCGCTCTCGCTCTCGTCCCTCCGCTCTCGCCCCTCCTCTCTCTCTCTCGACCCTCCGCTCTCGCTCTCGACCCTCGGCTCTCGCTCTCGCACCTCCGCTCCCGCTCTCGCCCCTCTGCTCCCGCCCCTCCGCTCCCGCTCTTGCCCCTCCACTCCCGCTCTCACCCCTCCTCTCTCGCTCTCGCCCCTCCGCTCTCATCCCTCCGCTCTCGCTCTCATCCCTCCGCTCTCGCCCCTCCTCTCTCTCTCTCGCCCCTCCGCTCTCGCTCTCGACCCTCGGCTCTCGCTCTCGACCCTCCGCTCTCACTCTTGCCCCTCTGCTCTCGCCCCTCCTCTCTCTCTCTCGCCCCTCCGCTCTCGCTCATGACCCTCGGCTCTCGCTCTCGCACCTCCACTCCCGCTCTCGCCCCTCTGCTCCCGCCCCTCCGCTCCCGCTCTTGCCCCTCCACTCCCGCTCTCACCCCTCCTCTCTCGCTCTCGCCCCTCCGCTCTCATCCCTCCGCTCTCGCTCTCATCCCTCCGCTCTCGCCCCTCCTCTCTCTCTCTCGCCCCTCCTCTCTCTCTCTCGCCCCTCCTCTCTCTCTCTCGCCCCTCCGCTCTTGCTCTCGACCCTCGGCTCTCGCTCTCGACCCTCCGCTCTCGCTCTTGCCCCTCCGCTCTCGCCCCTCCTCTCTCTCTCTCGCCCCTCCGCTCTCGCTCTTGACCCTCGGCTCTCGCTCTCGACCCTCCGCTCTAGCTCTCATCCCTCCGCTCTCGCCCCTCCTCTCTCTCTCTTGCCCCTCCGCTCTCGCTCTCATCCCTCCGCTCTCGCCCCTCCTCTCTCTCTCTCGCCCCTCCGCTCTCGCTCTCGACCTTCCGCTCTCGCTCTGGTCCCTCGGCTCTCGCTCTCGCACCTCCGCTCCCGCTCTCGCCCCTCTGCTCCCGCCCCTCCGCTCCCGCTCTTGCCCTTCCACTCCCGCTCTCACCTCTCCTCTCTCGCTCTCGCCCCTCCGCTCTCATCCCTCCGCTCTCGCCCCTCCTCTCTCTCTCTCGCCCCTCCGCTCTCGCTCTCGACCCTCCGCTCTCGCTCTCAACTCTCCGCTCTCGCTCTCGCCCCTCCTCGTTCGCTCTGCCCCTCCGCTCTCACCCCTCCGCTCTCGCTCTCGCCCCTCCGCTCTCGCCCCTCCTCTCTCTCTCTCGCCCCTCCTCTCTCTCTCTCGCCCCTCCTCTCTCGCTCTCGACCCTCCGCTCTCGCTCTCGACCCTCCGCTCTCGCTCTCGACCCTCCTCTCTCGCTCTGACCCTCCTCTCTCGCTCTCGACCCTCCGCTCTCGCTCTGACCCTCCTCTCTCGCTCTCGACCCTCCGCTCTCGCTCTGACCCTCCGCTCTCGCTCTCGACCCTCCGCTCTCGCTCTCGACCCTCCGCTCTCTCTCTCGCTCCTCCGCTCTCGCTCTGACCCTCCGCTCTCGCTTTGACCCTCCTCTCTCGCTCTCGACCCTCCGCTCTCGCTCTGACCCTCCTCTCTCGCTCTGGTCCCTCGGCTCTCGCTCTCGCACCTCCGCTCTCGCCCACGCCCCGCTCCCGCTCTCGCCCCTCCGCTCCCACCCCTCCGCTCCCGCTCTTGCCCCTCCACTCCCGCTCTCACCCCTCCTCTCTCGCTCTCGCCCCTCCTCTCTCGCTCTCGCCCCTCCTCCCTCGCTCTCGCCCCTTCTCCCTCGCTCTCGCCCCTCCTCCCTCGCTCTCGCCCCTCCTCCCTCGCTCTCGCCCCTTCTCCCTCACTCTCGACCCTCCTCCCTCACTCCCGACCCTCCTCCCTCGCTCTCGACCCTCCTCTCTCGCTCTCGCTCCCGCCCCTCCGCTCTCGCTCTCGCCCCTCAGGTATCGCTCTCGCCTCTGGTCTGCTCCTTTTATCCCCCTTTACATGAAACACAGAAAACGAGCATGCAGATACAGCAAGCAATTAGGAAGGCCAATGGCATGTTAGCCTTTATTGCAAGGGGTCTTGCTGAGATCACACCTGGAGTACTGTGCAGAGTTTCTGTCTCTGTATCTAAGGAAGGAAAGATTTGCTTTAGATGCGGAGCAACGAAGGTTCACTAGATTGATTCCTGGGATGAAATGACTATCTTATGAGGAGAGATTGTGTAGATTGGGCCGATACTCTCTGGAGTTTGGAAGAATCTCATTAAAACGTATAAAATTCTTAGAGGGCTTGACAAGTTAGGCAGAGGCTGTTACCCCTGATTTGGGGAGTCTAGAACCAGGGGTAACAGTCTCAGGATAAGGGGTCGGTCATTTAGGACTGAGATGAGGAGGAATTTCTTCACTCAGAGGGTGGTGAATCTTTGGAATTCTCTGCCCCAGAGGGCTGTGGAGGCTGAATCGTTGAGTATATTCATGACCGAGATAGGTAGATTTTTGGACTCTAGGGGAATCAAGGGATCTGGGGATCGGGCAGGAAAGTGCAGTTGAGGACGATGATCAGCCATGATTTTATTGAATGGCGGAGCAGGCTCGAGGGGCCGAATGGCCTACTCCTGCTCCTAATTCATAAGTTCTTATGTACAGCATGTGGTTTTGACAGGAGTGTTCCTGGAATGATTCGGTGCTGTTTGAATTGGGAGTATCAGTGTGATGTTGCCTGCACTCCTGGGTGTGGTTAATGCCTGTGTGAAAGGTCAGGGGGTTGAACTCCTGGTGTGGTTAATGCCTGTGTGAAAGGTCAGGGGGTTGAACTCCTGGTGTGGTTAATGCCTGTGTGAAAGGTCAGGGGTTTGAACTCCTGGTGTGGTTAATGCCTGTGTGAAAGGTCGGGGGGTTGAACTCCTGGTGTAGTTAATGCCCGTGTGGCGGAGGAGCTCCTCCCGGAATCACAGTGCGGATTCCGTCCCCTACGGGGCACAACGGACATGATTTTTGCAGCGCGACAGCTGCAGGAAAAATGCAGGGAGCAGCGCCAGCCCTTATACATGGCCTTTTTCGATCTTACAAAGGCCTTTGACACTGGCAACCGTGAGGGTCCATGGAGCGTCCTCCGCCATTTTGGATGTCCCCAAAAGTTTGTCAACATCCTTCGCCTGCTCCACGATGACATGCAGACCATGATCCTTATTAACGGATCCATTACAGACCCAATCCATGTACGGACCGGGGTCCAACAGGGCTGTGTCATCGCTCCAACCCTCTTCTCAATCTTCCTCGCTGCCATGCTCCACCCCACAATCAACAAGCTCCCCACTGGAGTGGAACTAAACTACAGAACCAGTGGGAAGCTGTTTAACCTACGCCGCCTCCAGGCCAGGTCCAAGATCACCCCAACCTCTGTCGTTGAGCTGCAGTATGCGGACGACGTCTGTGTCTGCGCACATACAGAGGCTGAACTCCAGGATATAGTCAATGTATTCACTGAGGCATATGAAATCATGGGCCTTACGTTTAACATCCGTAAGACAAATGTCCTTCACGAGCCTGTCACCGCCGCACAGCACTGCCCCCCAGTCATCAAGATCAACGGCGCGGCCCTTGACAACGTGGACCATTTCCCATATCTCGGGAGCCTCTTATCAACAAAGGCAGACATTGATGCGGAGATTCAACATCACCTCCAGTGTGCCAGTGCAGCCTTTGGCTGTCTGAGGAAAAGAGTGTTTGAAGACCAGGCCCTCAAATCTACCATTAAACTCATGGTCTATTGGGCTGTAGTAATACCCGCCCTCCTGTATGGATCTGAGGCATGGACGATGTATAGAAGGCACCTCAAGTCGCTGGAGATATATCACCAACGATGTCTCCGCAAGATCCTGCAAATCCCCTGGGAGGACAGGCGGACCAACATTAGTGTCCTCGACCAGGCTAACATCTCCAGTATTGAAGCACTGACCACACTCGATCAGCTTTGCTGGGCAGGCCACATAGTTCGCATGCTAGATACGAGACTCCCTAAGCAAATTCTTTATGCGGAGCTCCTTCATGGTAAACGAGCCAAAGGAGGACAGCGACACGTTATAAGGCCCTCAAAGCCTCCCTGGTAAAGTGCGACATCACCACTGACACCTGGGAGACCCTGGCCACAGACCGACCGAGGTGGAGAAAGTGCATCCGAGAGTGCGCTGAGCTCTTCGAGTCTCAACGCAAAGAGCGTGAAGAGGCCAAGCGCAGGCAGCGGAAGGAGCACGCGGCAAACCAGCCCCACCGACCCCTTCCCTCGACGAATGTCTGTCCCACCTGTAACAGGGTCTGTGGCTCTCGTATTGGACTGTTCAGCCATCAAAGAACTCACTTTGGGAGTGGAAGCAAGTCTTCCTCGATTCCAAGGGACTGCCTATGATGATGATGATGAAAGGTCAGGGGTTTGAACTCCTGGTGTGGTTAATGCCTGTGTGAAAGGTCAGGGGGTTGAACTCCTGGTGTGGTTAATGCCTGTGTGAAAGGTCAGGGGTTTGAACTCCTGGTGTGGTTAATGCCTGTGTGAAAGGTCAGGGGATTGAACTCCTGGTGTGGTTAATGCCTGTGTGAAAGGTCAGGGGTTTGAACTCCTGGTGTGGCTAATGCCTGTGTGAAAGGTCAGGGGGGTTTGAACTCCTGGTGTGCTTAATGCCTGTGTGAAAGGTCAGGGGTTTGAACTCCTGGTGTGGCTAATGCCTGTGTGAAAGGTCAGGGGGGTTTGAACTCCTGGTGTGCTTAATGCCTGTGTGAAAGGTCAGGGGATTGAACTCCTGGTGTGGTTAATGCCTGTGTGAAAGGTCAGGGGTTTGAACTCCTGGTGTGGCTAATGCCTGTGTGAAAGGTCAGGGGGGTTTGAACTCCTGGTGTGCTTAATGCCTGTGTGAAAGAATCATAGGATCATAGAAATTTACAGCACGGAAGGAGGCCATTTCGGCCCACCGTGTCCGTGCCGGCCGACCAAGAGCTCTCCAGCCTAATCCCACTTTCCAGCTCTAGGTCTGTAGCCCTGTAGGTTACAGCACTTCAAGTGCACAGTCAAGTACTTTTTAAATGTGGTGAGGGTTTCTGCCTCGACCACCCTTTCAGGCAATGAGTTCCAGACTCCAGGCCAGAGACATTGTTAGGTGTCCTCTCCCTCACGCTGGTGAAATTAGTAACGGGTTTAAAATAAACCCCAGTATTAGTAAAAACCTATCTTTCACCAAATTACTTTAAGTGGTAATGTATTTAAACATACTAATCACGCTCAGATCATCTATTTACAGAATTCTTAACAGTTATGGAAAACAAATTGCCCGTGAATCCGCTGGGAATCGTCTGTGGTCTAACGCTTCAGGGTTCGAGCAAACTTACTGTACTAACCTGCGTGGAAAAACAGATTGCATGTGGAGTAAACTTTGCTTGTGTGAACCATTGGTAGCATTTGCATATACAAAACATCATCATTGCATTTATGAATATGCAATATTCGCATACATGAATATGTAATATTTATTCACACAAATACATAATCTTTGCATAGAGACATTCGTAGCCTGTACATGAAGATTGAATCTGCAGTGAAGGAAATTTCTAAACTGTAATTGCTACTCTGGTTTTGATATCGGAATCTTAATGCATGCGTATTCCTTCTGAAGTTCTGTGCAGTGTATTATTCCATACTTGGGAGATCAGCTCTAACTAACAGCATTGGTTTTGGCCCAGGTTGGGGGAGCACAGCATTACTGGGTGACGCACCTGTAGTATGACCAGTTGTGTAGACGTACCAAGCACTGACCTGTGTCGACCTGTCCAGGTGAAGATTCTCTACAAAAACACCAACTGCTAATCCAGTTCACAAACTCCACTGTGCTGTGATATAGTTGCATTCCAGTTCACATGTAGTTCAAATTCCAGAGATGGACCGGGCCTCCTGTGTTCCTTCGTGATAGGATCATGTGCCCATGACAGTTGGGTCGAGGATTGAGCCCGAGACACGAGGGTTCGACTGAGGACAGTGATTATCGAGGCCTGCTCAGTGAGCTCAGTGGGATCTGAACTCAGCGTAAGAACTGATAAAAAGGCAAAACCTTTCCGGACACAAGCTGCAAGATGCAGGAAGAATGTTCCCGATGTTGGGGAAGTCCAGAACCAGGGGTCACAGTCTAAGGATAAGGGGTAAGCCATTTAGGACCGAGATGAGGAGAAACTTCTTCACTCAGAGAATTGTTAACCTGTGGAATTCCCTACCACAGAACGTTGTTGAGGCCAGTTCGTTAGATATATTCAAAAGGGAGTTAGATGTGGCCCTTACGGCTAAAGGGATCAAGGGGTATGGAGAGAAAGCAGGAAAGGGGTACTGAGGTAAATGATCAGCCATGATCTTATTGAATGGTGGTACAGGCTCAAAGGGCCGAATGGCCTCCTACTGCACATATTTTCCAAGTTTCTATCTGCACAAGACACGGTGTTGAAGTGAAGGGGTGGTCAGGGTTAGAGGTGTATGGAATAATGAATTATCCCATGAGTTCTTGCACGGTTCTGCGGTGTGGTTATTGAATAGGAACTGTTGCCCATGGGATAATTTTCAAGTAACTTGTCATCTGCTTTCTGCAAATTTCAGTCGTCAAAGCCATGGATCAAACCAGGGTGAAAGCTTCATATTTATCTCTGCGACCATCTTGCCCAGTGGCTCACTGGGCAGCACTCTTGCCTTTGAGTCAGAAGGTTGTGGGTTCAAGTCCCACTCCAGGAACTTGAGCACATAAATAAATCCAGGCTGACACTCCAGTGCAGTGCTGAGGGAGCACTGCACTGTTGGAGGGGCAGTACTGAGGGAGCGCTGCACTGTCGGAGGGGCAGCGCTGAGGGAGCGCCGCACTGTCGGAGGGGCAGTGCTGAGGGAGCGCTGCACTGTCGGAGGGGCCGTCTTTCGGAATAGACGTTAAACCGAGGCCCCGTCTGCCCTCTCAAGTGCATGTAAAAGATCCCATGGCACTATTTCGAAGAGCAGGGGAGTTCTCCTCAGTGTCCTGGGGCCAATATTTATCCCTCAATCAACATAACAAAAACAGATTATCAGGTCATTATCACATGTGTGTGGGAGCTTGCTGTGCGCAAATTGGTTGCTGCGTTTCTCACATTACAACAGTGAGCACACTCCAAAAATACTTCATTGACTAAAGCGTTTTGGGGCGTTCCAGTGGCCGTGAAAGGCGCTATAGAAATTCAAGTATTTTTCTTCTTTTTCCTGAGTTAGTTTAAATTGAGAATCCCTGAAGACGGCAAGTATGGATGGTGTAATTTGCAAATAGCTGATGACCTGGTGTGTCCTGAGTTTGGAATTGCTCCTTCTGTATTATTACACTTTCTGCTTGTGGTGAAATGTTTCTGATCGGTAACCAGTGTGCCAGAAATATACAAACCAGCACCGGACCAAAGGGGTTCACCACAACACAACCGTTCAACTAATATACCAGGCTCCCAAGTGTGCGAGCCCCCCGGATGTGCGGAGAACCCCCCGGGTGCTCAGAGAACCACTGGATGTGTGGAGCCCCTGGGTGTATGAACCCCCCGGTGTGCGGAGAACCCACAGATGCCGGGAGACCCCGCCCCGCCATGTTATCCCAATACCAGGTGTAATTCGGGAGATCGCTGCGAGCTTGCTGAGGCTTGTTTCTGCTCACTCTCCCACAGAGACAACGGGTGTTGTGTCATTCAGCCGAGAGAAGCGCCATAAAAACCCGGTGACAGTCTTTCTATTCCCTCCCTTGACTCTGCTCACCTGCTCACAGAGCGCCATTTCAGATCGGAGCCGCTCGTGGACTCTGCCGCTGTGCCAAAGACCCCAGCCCAGGGGAGCTCTCCCGGGATTCCCCAGCTCCCCTCCCGTGACCACTGTCCGGCCTCGCTCCCCCCGACGCCCCCTCAGCTGTCTGAGTTGCGGAGATATATTTCCTTGACTCCATGTCTCCATAAGTCACAGAATCGGATTGGCCGAGAGATGCTCGATCAGTGAGTGAGCCTGTCCAATCATTGCAGCGTGAAGTTCAGATAGAAATACTTTTACTGAAAAGCCCTAGAAGTAAAGTTGTCCGTTGTCCCACCTTGCTGCAGCCGATCATCGGTTTGAACGATGATCTGTGTCACAGGGACACAACAGTGGCGAATCAGTGAGGAGGAGAGTGTTTGCACCATCGTCGCCCCGGTAATTCACTGTGAGAGGGGCAGGACTGCGGGAGCGCCGCACTGTTGGAGAGCCGCACATTTGGAGGGGCAGTACTGAGGGAGCGCTGCATTGTCAGAGGGGCAGTACTGAGGGAGCGCTGCACTGTCGGAGGAGCAGTACTGAGGGAGCGCTGCACTGTCGGAGGGGCAGTACTGAGGGAGGGCCGCACTCTCGGAGGGACAGTACTGAGGGAGCGGCGCACATTTGGAGGGGCCGTACTGAGGGAGGGCCGCACTTTCGGAGGGGCAGTAGTGAGGGAGCGCCGCACTTTCGGAGGGGCAGTACTGAGGGAGCGCCGCACTGTCGGAGGGGCAGTACTGAGGGAGTGCTGCACTGTCAGAGGGGCAGTACTGAGGGAGGGCCTCACTGTTGGAGGGCAGTACTGAGGGAGTGCTGCACTGTCGGAGGGGTTGTGACACAGCGAGGGTGGAAGGCTGCTGTAGTGTTGGAGTCACGCACTGTGCCGTAAGCTGGGCTTACTTCATGTTGCACTTTGATGTCTGTCATGTAATTGGTTCCTGTCTCATCAGGTCGATCGTGGCGTACCAGCCTGAGGGAGTCAATGCGCACAAGTTTGATGTGGCTGCCATGTTCAAGTCGTTCGGGATATTTCTGGGAATATTCAGCGGATCATTTGCGCTGGGATCGGCCACAGGCGTGGTCACTGCTCTGATATCCTTTTGCCACAGTCTCGTTCCGCCCGCCCAACATTCTGGGGAAAAGCTCACGGTCCCTCTGTGGACAATCGATGCTCTGCTCATCCGGGTTTGGGCTTCACTCGGGAACGGACAGACCTCCCGCCCAGTGTCGGCCCCGCTGAAAATAAACCTTCAAACCAAGATATATTCTTGGGGCACCCCAGGGTGGGCCGGGGAGCCAAACTGTCGGTCAGTAGCACCCGAGGGTGGGGAGCCATACTGTCGCTCAGTAGCACCCGAGGGTGGGAAGCCTCTGACGGTCAGTAGCACTCTCACCTGTGCCAGAACGTGGTTGGTTGCAGCCTCATTTAAGGACTTGAGCAGATAAAAAGGTGAACTTAATACACAAACTATATATAAACTAAATGGTACAATCCTGAAGGGGGTGCATGAACAGAGACCTGGGGGGTATATGGGCACAAATCGCTGAAGGTGGCAGGTCAGGTTGAGAAGGTGGTTAATAGGACTTACGGGATCCTGGGCTTCAGGAATAGAGGCATAGAGTATAGAAGCAAGTAAATTATGATGAACCTGTATAAAACACTGGTTCAGCCTCAACTGGAGTATTATGTCCAATTCTGGACACCGCACTTTAGGAAGGATGTGAAGGCCTTAGAGAGGGTGCAGAAAATATTTACGAGAATAATTCCAGGGATGAGGGACTTCAGTTACGTGGATAGACTGGAGAAGCTGGGGTTGTTCTCCTTGGAGCAGAGAAGGTTGAGAGGAGATTTGATAGAGGTGTTCAAAATCATGAGAGGTCTGGACAGAGTAGATAGAGAGAAACTGTTCCCATTGGTGGAAGGGTCGAGAACCAGAGGACACAGATTTAAGGTGATTGGCAAAAGAGCCAAAGGCGATATAACAAAAAACCTTTTTACGCAGCGAGTGGTTAGGATCTGGAATGCATCTGAGAGGGTGGTGGGGGAAGATTGAATTTTATCTTTCAAAAGGGAGTTGGATAAATACCTGAAGAAAAAAAACTCGCAGGGCTACGGGGAAAGGGTGGGGGAGTGGGATTAGCTGAAGTGCTCTTGCAGAGAGTAGGCACTGGCTCGACGGGCCGAATGGCCTTCCTCCGTGCTGTGACCATTCTATGATTCTATGACTGTTTAATTTGTTGTGTTTTAAAACCTCAGAATTGATCAGAATCCTCTGAATTTCTCTGGAGGGTTCTCGGTATTTTTTGTGAGACTCCGGTTCCGATGATTATATCTCCTTCCTCAGTCTGTGTCTTAAGAACATAAGAAATAGGAACAGGAGTAGGCCATACGGCCCCTCGAGCCTGCTCTGCCATTTAATACGATCATGGCTGATCTGATCATGGACTCGGGTCCACTTCCCTGCCCGCTCCCCATAACCCCTTCACCCCTTATCGTTTAAGAAACTGTCTATTTCTGTCTTAAATTTATTCAATGTCCCAGCTTTCCACAACTCTCTGAGGCAGCGAATTCCACAGATTTACAACCCTCTGAGAGAAGAAATTCCTCCTCATCTCTGCTTTAAATGGGTGGCTCCTTATTCTAAGATTATGCCCCCTAGTTCTAGTCTCCCCCATCAGTGGAAACATCCTCTCTGCATCCACCTTGTCAAGCCCCCTCATAATCTTATACGTTTCGATAAGATTACCTCTCATTCTTCTGAATTCCAATGAATAGAGGCCCAACCTACTCAACCTTTCCTTATAAGTCAATCCCCTCACCCCTGGAATCAACCGAGTGAACCTTCTCTGAACTGCCTCCAAAGCAAGTATATCCTTTGTAAATATGGAAACCAAAACTGCACGCAGTATTCCAGGTGTGGCCTCACCAATACCTTATATAACTGTAGTAAGACTTCCCTGCTTTTATACTCCATCCCCTTTGCAATAAAGGCCAAGATTCCATTGGCTTTCCTGATCACTTGCTGTACCTGCATACTATCCTTTTGTGTTTCATGCACAAGTACCTCCAGGTCCCGCTGTACTGCGGCACTTTGCAATCTTTCCCCATTTAATAACTTGCTCTTTGATTTTTTCTGCCAAAGTGCATGACCTCATACTTTCCAACATTATACTCCATCTGCTAAATTTTTGCCCACTCGCTTAGCCTGTCTATGTCCTTTTGCAGATTTTTTGTGTCCTCCTCACACATTGCTTTCCCTCTCATCTTTGTATTGTCAGCAAACTTGGCTCCGTTACACTCAGTTCCATCTTCCAAGAGGTTAATATAGTTTGTAAATTGTTGGGGACCCAGCACTGATCCCTGCGGCACCCCACTAGTTACTGGTTGCCCTTTATCCTGACACTCTGTTCCCTGTTAGTTAGCCAATCCTCTATCCATGCTAATACATTGCCCCCAACCCCATGAACTTTTATCTTGTTCAGTAACCTTTTATGTGGCACCTTGTCAAATGCCTTCTGGAAGTCCAAATACACCACAACCACTGGTTCCCCTTTATACACCCTGTTCGTTACATCCTCAAAGAACTCCAGCAAATTTGTCAAACAAGACTTCCCCTTCATAAATCCATGCTGACTCTGCCTGACTGAATTTTGCTTTTCCAAATGTCCTGCTACTGTTTCTTTAATAATGGACCCAACCACAGATGTTCGGCTAACTGGTCTATAATTTCCTGCTTTTTCTCTGCCTCCTTTTTTAAATAGGGGCGTTACATTTGCAGTTTTCCAATCTGCTGGGACCTCCGCAGAATCCAGGGAATTTTGGTAAATTATAACCAATGCATCCGCTATTCCTGCTGTTACTTCTCTTAAGACCCTAGGATGCATCGGTCGAGGGAATTTATCTGCCTTTAGTCCCATTATCTTACTGAGTACCACCTCCTTATTGATTGCTATTGTGTTAAGTTCCCCCCCAACCCCCCCCCCCCCCTCCACCGCCCACCCCTCCCCCCATAGTCCCTTGACTATCCATTGTCAGAATAGGAGTCTTGTGTGAGGTGCGGCGGGACCCGGAGATCCGGAGTGCACTGATCACTGCGGTGTGACCCGGTCCGCACCGGTCACTGCGGTGTGACCCGGTCCGCACAGGTCACTGCGGTGTGACCCGGACCGCACTGGTCACTGCGGTGTGACCCGGTCCGCACTGGTCACTGCGGTGTGACCCGGACCGCACTGGTCACTGCGGTGTGACCCGGACCGCACTGGTCACTGCGGTGTGACCCGGACCGCACTGGTCACTGCGGTGTGACCCGGTCCGCACTGGTCACTGCGGTGTGACCCGGACCGCACTGGTCACTGCGGTGTGACCCGGACCGCACTGGTCACTGCGGTGTGACCCGGACCGCACTGGTCACTGCGGTGTGACCCGGACCGCACTGGTCACTGCGGTGTGACCCGGACCGCACTGGTCACAGCGGTGTGACCCGGACCGCACTGGTCACTGCGGTGTGACCCGGACCGCACTGGTCACTGCGGTGTGACCCGGACCGCACTGGCCACTGCGGTGTGACCCGGACCGCACTGGCCACTGCGGTGTGACCCGGACCGCACTGGTCACTGCGGTGTGACCCGGAGATCCGGAGTGCACTGGTCACTGCGGTGTGACCCGGACCGCACTGGTCACTGCGGTGTGACCCGGACCGCACTGGTCACTGCGGTGTGACACGGACCGCACTGGTCACTGCGGTGTGACCCGGACCGCACTGGTCACTGCGGTGTGACCCGGACCGCACTGGTCACTGCGGTGTGACCCGGACCGCACTGGTCACTGCGGTGTGACCCGGTCCGCACTGGTCACTGCGGTGTGACCCGGACCGCACTGGTCACTGCGGTGTGACCCGGACCGCACTGGTCACTGCGGTGTGACCCGGACCGCACTGGTCACTGCGGTGTGACCCGGTCCGCACTGGTCACTGCGGTGTGACCCGGACCGCACTGGTCACTGCGGTGTGACCCGGACCGCACTGGTCACTGCGGTGTGACCCGGACCGCACTGGTCACTGCGGTGTGACCCGGACCGCACTGGTCACTGCGGTGTGACCCGGACCGCACTGGTCACTGCGGTGTGACCCGGACCGCACTGGTCACTGCGGTGTGACCCGGACCGCACTGGCCACTGCGATGTGACCCGGACCGCACTGGCCACTGCGGTGTGACCCGGACCGCACTGGTCACTGCGGTGTGACACGGAGATCCGGAGTGCACTGGTCACTGCGGTGTGACCCGGACCGCACTGGTCACTGCGGTGTGACCCGGACCGCACTGGTCACTGCGGTGTGACCCGGACCGCACTGGTCACTGCGGTGTGACCCGGACCGCACTGGCCACTGCGGTGTGACCCGGACCGCACTGGTCACTGCGGTGTGACCCGGACCGCACTGGTCACTGCGGTGTGACCCGGACCGCACTGGTCACTGCGGTGTGACCCGGACCGCACTGGTCACTGCGGTGTGACCCGGACCGCACTGGTCACTGCGGTGTGACCCGGACCGCACTGGCCACTGCGGTGTGACCCGGACCGCACTGGCCACTGCGGTGTGACCCGGACCGCACTGGTCACTGCGGTGTGACCCGGACCGCACTGGCCACTGCGGTGTGACCCGGACCGCACTGGTCACTGCGGTGTGACCCGGACCGCACTGGCCACTGCGGTGTGACCCGGACCGCACTGGTCACTGCGGTGTGACCCGGACCGCACTGGCCACTGCGGTGTGACCCGGACCGCACTGGCCACTGCGGTGTGACCCGGACCGCACTGGCCACTGCGGTGTGACCCGGACCGCACTGGTCACTGCGGTGTGACCCGGACCGCACTGGTCACTGCGGTGTGACCCGGACCGCACTGGTCACTGCGGTGTGACCCGGACCGCACTGGCCACTGCGGTGTGACCCGGACCGCACTGGTCACAGCGGTGTGACCCGGACCGCACTGGTCACTGCGGTGTGACCCGGACCGCACTGGTCACTGCGGTGTGACCCGGACCGCACTGGTCACTGCGGTGTGACCCGGACCGCACTGGCCACTGCGGTGTGACCCGGACCGCACTGGTCACTGCGGTGTGACCCGGACCGCACTGGTCACTGCGGTGTGACCCGGACTGCACTGGTCACTGCAACAGGACCCAGACCACACTGGTCACTGCGGTGTGACCCGGACCGCATTGGTCACTGCGGTGTGACCCGGACCACACTGGTCACTGCGGTGTGACCCGGACCGCACTGGTCACTGCAACAGGACCCAGACCACACTGGTCACTGCGGTGTGACCCGGACCGCACTGGTCACTGCAGTGTGATCCGGACCGCACTGGTCACTGCAACGGGACCCGGACCACACTGGTCACTGCGGACCGCACTGGGCACTGCGGCAGGACCTGGACCGCACTGGTCACTGCGGTGTCGGGCTTCGAAAGAAAAAGGTTGAAATGTAATTTCATGTTTACAGAAATTGAAATGTTCCGTCCACTATAAATTTTCAAAAAAATCCGGGTGAGTCTAATGTGCATTTTGTAGAACGCACAGTCCTGACAGGAACCCTCCGAGTATGTCCAGTTGTCTATTAAACCTTAACAATGTGTGCACGTTACAAAGTTCACCAAACTGAGGGATTTCCAGTTACTGGAGACAGCTCTCTTCTTCCTGATGTCCTGGAGTACTTTCCTATTGGCTGAAGCCTGTGGCTTTACAGGTGGGTGCACAGAGGTCATTCTGAACTTTCGTACAGGGGTCTCTCTTAAACTCTATCATACAGGAGTCTCTCTGAACGATCGCACAGGGATCTCTCTTAAACTCTATTGTACAGGGGTGACTGAACTATCGTACACGGGTCACTGATCTATCGTACAGGGGTCACTGAAGTATCGTACAGGGGTCACTGAGCTATCGTACAGGCCTCACTGAACTATCGTACAGGGGTCACTGAACTATCTATCGTCCAGGGGTCACTGAGCTATCATACAGGGGTCACTAAACTATCGTACAGGGGTCACTGAGCTATCGTACACTGGTCACTGAACTATCGTTCAGGGGTCACTGAACTATCTATTGTACAGGGGTCACTGAACTATCTATTGTACAGGGGTCACTGAACTATCTATTGTACAGGGGTCACTGAACTAGCTATCGTACAGAGGTCACTGAGCTATCGTACAGGGGTCACTGAACTATCGTACAGGCGTCACGGAACTATCTATCGTACAGGGGTCACTGAACTATCTATCGTACAGGGGTCACTGAACTAGCTATCGTACAGGGGTCACTGAACTAGCTATCGTACAGGAGTCACTGAACTAGCTATCGTACAGGACTCACTGAACTATCGTACAGGATCACTGAGCTATCGTACAGGGGTCACTGAGCTATCGTACAGGGGTCACTGAGCTATCGTACAGGGGTCACTGAGCTATCGTACAGGGGTCACTGAGCTGTCGTACAGGGGTCACTGAACTATTGTACAAGGTATTGTGTTCCTAACACAGATGAGACTGCACATTGGGAGATTAAAGTAACAGTGATCTCAGTCTTTATTAAGACACTCCAGAGTGAGGAACATGCCTTACGGACCGGCTTATATACAGTGCTCCCAAGGGACGCTGGGATCCATTGGGACTTCAGGTGATGCGCTCTCTGGTGGCGGAACATGGGAGTGCATGCTTTACAGATACACAACATCACTTCCCCCCGCAGTCAAAGTGAAAACTATTTACAAGGTGAGGCAGTCGGGAGCCTTTCTTTCCCTGGTGGACTGCCTCGGTACAAATGTCTGTTCTAGTGTGTTGGCTGTGCCCTCGCTGGGCTGGCATGTTGTTGGCCCTGCAGGGCTGCTAGGTGAGCCTGGCCTTGCTGGGCTGTTGGGCGTGATGGGTTCGATTTCTTGGTCCGGCGTGGTGTCGTTGATCCTTTGGATGTGTGTTGTGGGCTCGAAAAAGGTAGTGTCTGCTGTGGGTTGTTCAGGGCAGTCTGTGAACCGCAGCCTCGTTTAGTCCAGGTGCTTTCTGCAAATTTGTCCATTGTCTAGTTTGACTACAAACACCCTACTCCCTTCTTTAGCTATCACCGTGCCTGCGATCCACTTGGGACCATGTCCATAGTTTAGCACATACACAGGGTCATTCAGATCAATTTCCCGTGACACACTGGCGCGACCATCGTTTACATTTTGTTGCTGCCGCCTGCTCTCTACCTGATCATGCAGGTTGGGGTGAACCAGCGAGAGTCTGGTTTTAAGTGTCCTTTTGATGAGTAGCTCAGCCGGGGGCACCCCTGTGAGCGAGTGGGGTCTCGTGTGGTAGCTGAGCAGTACTCGGGACAGGCGGGTTTGGAGTGAGCCTTCTGTGACTCGTTTAAGGCTCTGTTTGATTGTTTGTACTGCCCGCTCTGCCTGCCCATTGGAGGCTGGTTTGAACGGGGCCGAGGTGACATATTTGATCCCATTGCGGGTCATGAATTCTTTAAATTCGGCACTGGTGAAACATGGCCCATTGTCACTGACCAGTATGTCAGGCAGGCCGTGGGTGGCAAACATGGCCCTCAGGCTTTCAATGGTGGCGGTGGCGGTGCTTCCCGACATTATTTCACATTCAATCCATTTTGAAAAAGCATCCACCACCACCAGGAACATTTTACCGAGAAACGGGCCCGCATAGTTGACATGGGTCCTTGACCATGGTCTGGAGGGTCAGGACCACAAAATTAGTGGTGCCTCTCTGGGCACGTTGCTCAACTGAGCACATATGCTGCATTGCCGTACACAGGACTCTTAAGTCAGAGTCGATACCGAGCCACCACACGTGGGATCTGGCTATCGCTTTCATCATTACTATACTCGGGTGTGTGCTGTGGAGATCCGAGATGAACGTCTCCCTGTCCTTTTTGGGTAGCACTACACGGTTAGCCCACAACAGGCAGTCTGCCTGAATGGACAGCTCGTCCTTTCGCCGCTGGAACAGCTTGATTAGCTCTTGCATTTCAACAGTGATGCTGGCCCAGCTCCCATGCAGTACACAGTTTTTTAACTAGGGACAGCAGAGGATCTTGGCTGATCCAAGTCCTAATCTGGCGGGCCGTGACAGGTGATTGATCATTTTCAAATGCTTCCATGAACATCAACAAATTTGCAGGCTGCGCCATTTCCACCCCTGTGGTGGGCAATGGTAGCCGACTGAGAGCATCCGCACAGTTCTCGGTGCCTGGCCTGTGGCGGATGGTATAGTTATACGCTGATAGCACGAGTGTCCACCTTTATATGTGGGCTGAGGCATTAGTATTTATCCTCTTGTTTTCAGCGAACAGGGATACGAGGGGGTTGTGATCGGTTTCCAGCTCAAATTTACCCCGAACACACACGCTAATGCCTCTTTCTCAATCATACTGTAGGCCCTCTCAGCCTTAGACAAGCTCCTGGAAGCATAGGCGACAGGTTGCAACTTCCCCGCAACATTAGCTTGTTGTAATACACACCCGACTCCGTATGACGACGCATCACATGTTAGCACATGTCTTTTACACGGGTTATACAATACAAGCAGCTTGTTGGAGAATAAAACGTTTCTGGCTTTCTCAAAAGCAATTACTTGGTTTTATTCCCCATACCCAGTTCTCACCTTTATGCAACAACACATGTAGGGGCTCTAAGAAGATGCTTAACACCGGTAGGAAGTTACCAAAATAGTTGAGTCCCAGGAATGACCGCAGCTCCGTGACGTTCTGTGGCCTGGGCGGGTTCCTGATAGCCTCTGTCTTGGCGTCTGTGGGCCGAATGCCGTCCGCCGTGATCTTTCTCCCCAAAAACTCCACTTCTGTTGCCATGAAGATGCATTTCGACCTCTTCAGCCGCAGCCCTACGCGATCCAGTCGCTGGAGGACCTCCTCCAGGTTTTGTAGGTGCTCGATGGTGTCCCGACCCATGGCTAATATGTCGTCCTGAAAAACCACCATGCGTGGTACCGACTTGAGTAGGCTCTCCATGTTTCTCTGGAAGATTGCTGCAGCTGACCGAATTCCAAACGGGCATCTATTGTAGATGAACAGTCCCTTGTGCGTGTTGATGCAGGTGAGGCCCTTCGAAGACTCCTCCAGCTCCTGCGTCATGTAGGCCGAAGTCAGGTTGAGCTTGGTGAACGTCTTGCCTCCTGCCAGTGTTGCAAATAGGTCGTCTGTCTTAGGTAGCGGGTATTGGTCCTGTAGCGAGAAACGATTAATAGTTACTTTATAATGGCCGCAAATCCTGGCCGTGCCATCACTTTTGAGTACTGGAACAATCGGGCAGGCCCACTCGCTGAATTCCACTGGGGAGATGATGCCCTCGCATTGCAGCCTGTCCAGCTCAATTTCCACTCTCTCCCTCATCATGTGAGTTACCGCTCGCGCCTTGTGGTGAATGGGTCGTGCCTCTGGGACCAAGTGGATCCGCACCTTCGCCCCGGAAAAGTTTCCAATGCCTGGCTCAAAAAGGGAAGGAAATTTGTTCAGAACCTGGGTACATGAGGCCTTATCGACATGTGATAGCACTCGGATGTCATCCCAGTTCCAGCGGATTTTGCCCAGCCAGCTCCTTCCAAGCAGTGTGGGGCCATTGCCCAGGACAATCCAGAGTGGCAGTTCATGCACCATTCCCTCCTAGGTGACCTTGACCATGGCGCTGCCCAGTTCAGTGATAAGCTCTTTGGTGTACGTTCTCAGTTTCGTGTGGATGGGGCTCAGGGCTGGTCTGAGTACTCATGATGGATTGGCTAGCGCCAGTGTCCAATTCCATGGCTACGGAAAAGCCATTCAATTTTACATTTAGCATTATAGGACATTTCGTCAAAAATGTGTGCACCCAGTGTACTTCAGCATCTGCCTCCTCTCTCTGAGGTTTGAAATTGCTTTGATCCACCATGGACTGATCTTCCTCTGCCACGTGGTGGTTAGCAGGTTTTGCGAGCTGCAAGCTAGTTGGAGGTGCCCCATTGTTCACAGCTCTTGCAAACATACCCTTTGAAGCGGCATGAATAGGCTGAATGGAAGCCTCCACAACGCCAACAAGGTGTGAATTGCCTTGCATTCATCCTTTGTTGGGTCACCTGAGGCCTGCTGGCAGTTGCACACTCGTGGTTTCTGCCCTGTACATTTCTGCTCGCAAACACAGTTCCAGTTAATTTATGAACATTGCTAACACTTGTGCGCTGAGAGATTTGTTTGGTGTTATCACTGGTGGACATAAACGCCTATGCTATCGCAATGGCCTACTGAGGGTCGGTGTCTCTACAGTCAAATGTTTTCTTAGGATGGTCTTGTGGCCAATGCCCAGTACAAAAACGTCTCTGAGCATCTAGTCCAGGTAGCCATCAAACTCACATTGTCCTGCAAGTCGCCTTAGCTCGGTGATGTAGCTCGCCACTTCCTGACCTTCAGATCGCTGGCACATGTTAGAACCGATACCTCGCCATCAACACGCTCTCCCTCGGGTTAAGATGCTCCCGAACCAGTGCACACAGCTCCTCATACGACTTATCTGTGGGTTTCACCGGAGCCAGAAGATTCTTCATGAGGCTGGAGGCCGGTGCCCCATAGATCGTGAGGAGGACCGCTCTCCTTTTTGCAGCGCTTCCTTCTCCGTCCAGCTCATTGGCTACAAAATACTGGGCTTCCTAGTCCTCACCCTCCGAGAACTTCTCCAGGATGCCCACAGTTTGCTGCATCTTTGCGTTGGATTCGTGTACTCATTGCCAGTTATTGTGTTCCTAACACAGATGAGACTGCACACAGGGAGGTTAAAGTAACAATGACCTCAGACTTTATTAAGACAGAGTGAGGAACAGGCCTTAGGGGCTGGCTTATATTCAGTGCCCCCAAGGGATGCTGAGATCCCTTGGGACTTCAGGGGATGCGCTCCCTGGTGGCGGAACAGTGGCAGGCAGTGACTAGTGGGGTACCGCAAGGTTCTGTGCTGGGGCCCCAGCTGTTTACATTGTACATTAATGATTTAGACGAGGGGATTAAATGTAGTATCTCCAAATTTGCGGTTGACACTAAGTTGGGTGGCGGTGTGAGCTGCGAGGAGGATGCGATGAGGCTGCAGAGTGATTTGGATAGGTTAGGTGAGTGGGCAAATGCATGGCAGATGAAGTATAATGTGGATAAATGTGAGGTTATCCACTTTGGTCGTAAAAACAGACAGACTATTATCTGAATGGTAACAGATTAGGAAAAGGGGAGGTGCAACGAGACCTGGGTGTCATGGTACATCAGTCATTGAAGGTTGGCATGCAGGTACAGCAGGCAGTTAAGAAAGCAAATGGCATGTTGGCATTCATAGCGAGGGGATTTGAGTACAGGGACAGGGAGGTGTTACTACAGTTGTACAGGGCCTTGGTGAGGCCACACCTGGAATATTGTGTACAGTTTTGGTCTCCTAACTTGAGGAAGGACATTCTTGCTATTGAGGGATTGCAGCGAAGGTTCACCAGACTGATTCCCGGGATGGCGGGACTGACATATCAAGAAAGACTGGATCAACTGGGCTTGTATTCACTGGAGTTCAGAAGAATGAGAGGGGATCTCATAGAAACATTTAAAATTCTGATGGGTTTAGACAGGTTAGATGTAGGAAGAATGTTCCCAATGTTGGGGAAGTCCAGAACCAGGGGTCACAGTCTTAAGGATAAGGGGCAACCCATTTAGGACCGAGATGAGGAGAAACTTCTTCACCCAGAGAGTGGTGAACCTGTGGAATTCTCTACCACAGAAAGTTGTTGAGGCCAATTCACTAAAAGGAGTTAGATGTAGTCCTTACTACTAGGGGGATCAAGGGGTATGGCGAGAAATCAGGAATGGGGTACTGAAGTTGCATGTTCAGCCATGAACTCATTGAATGGTGGTGCAGGCTCGAAGGGCCGAATGGCCTACTCCTGCACCTATTTTCTATGATTCTATGTCTATGTTTAACATGGGAGTGCATGCTTTACAGATACACAACACAGGGGTCACTGAGTTATCGTACAGGGGTCACTGAACTATCTATCGTACAGGAGTCACTGAACTCTCATCCAGGCATCACTGAACTATCATACCGGGGTCACTGAGCTTTCGTACAGGGGTCACTGAACTATCATACAGGGGTCACTGAGTTATCGCACAGGGGTCACTGAGTTATCGTACAGGGGTCACTGAACTATCTATCGTACAAGGGTCACTGAACTATCGTACCGGGGTCACTGAGCTATCGTACAGGGGTCACTGAACTATCATACAGGGGTCACTGAGTTATCGCACAGGGGTCACTGAATTATCGTATAGGGGTCACTGAATATCGTACAGGGGTCACGCTCTGAGCTATCGTACAGGGTCACTCTCAGAACTCATCATCATAAGCAGTCCCCAGGAATCGACTCTTAACATGAGTCCTTCGGTGGCTGAACAGTCCAATACCAGAGCCACAGTCCTTGCCACAGGTGGGACAGACAGTTGTTGAGGGAAAGGGTGGGTGGGACTGGTTTTACCGCACGCTCCTTCCGCTGCCTGCACTTGGTTTCTGTATGCTCTCGGCGACAAGACTCGAGGTGCTCAGCGCCCTCCCGGATGCTCTTCCTCCACTTAGAACCGTCTTTGGCCAGGGACTCTCAGGTGTCGGTGAGGATGCTTTGGGAGTCTTGTGTCTGGCATGCGGACAATGTGGCTTGCCCAGCGGAGCTGATCAAGTGTGGTCAGTGCTTCAATGCTGGGGATGTTGGCCTGGTCGAGGACACTAATGTTGGTGCGTCTGTCCTCCCAGGGGATTTGTAGGTTCTTGCGGAGGCATCGTTGGTGGTATTTCTCCAGGGACTTGAGGTGTCTACTGTACATGGTCCATGTCTCTGAGCCATACAGGAGGGCGGGTATTACTACAGCCCTGTAGACCATGAGCTTGGTGGCAGATAAGATCAGAACTATTGAACAGGGGTCACTCTCAGAACTATCGTACAGGGGTCACTCTTAAACTCTATCGTACAGGGGTCACTCTCTCAAAGTATATTGTCAGATACAGATATACTGCACGATTTCACTGTGTGTTGACAGGGTAAGATCACCTCGATTTTAAGAGCCCATTTACACTTTGAAAATTTGCAATTTGTTAGTATTACAAATATATAGGAAATAATATTGGATTTCTAGGGAAGTTATGGAGACATTTGTAAGCACCGGGAGCAGGTTTAGGTGGTTAATTATCATCTGACTTGGAAAGTCAGCTATTGGAGGTAAATTTTTCCTGCTAATCCTCTGCCATAACTTTGGCAGAACTTCAGCAGAAACCGTTTCCTCACATGATCGAGCTTTGCCGAATTTCAGCCCAAGTTACAGAAATGTACAGCAAGTTACAGAGATTCCCGGGGGGAGAGTTTCTTGGGAGAGATTCCCGGGGCTGGGGGGGATCAATGACTCAGCCTCCACAGTTCTCTGAGGCAGAGAATTCCACAGATTCACCATCCTCTGAGAAAAGAAATTCCTCCTCATTTCCGTTTTAAATGGGCGACCCCTTATTCTGAAACTATGCCCCCTAGTTCTAGATTCCCCCACAAGGGGAAACATCCTCTCTGCATCTACCCTGTCAAGCCCCCTCATAATGTTATACGTTTCAATAAGATCACCTCTCATTCTTCTAAACTCCAATGAGTATAGGCCCAACCTGCTCAACCTTTCTTCATAAGACAACCCCTTCATCTCAGGAATCAACCTCGTGAACCTTCCTTAAACAGCCTCCAATGCAAGTATATCCTTCATTAAATAAGGAGACCAAAATTATACGCAGTACTCCAGGTGTGGACTCACCAATACCCTGTACAGTAGTAGCAGGACTTCTCTGCTTTTATACTCTATCCCCCTTGCAATAAAGGCCAACATTCCATTTGCCTTCCTGATCACTTGCTGTAAGTTCCTGGCTGGGGGGCAGTCCTGAGGGGGAAGATTTCTGGGTGTTGGGGGTGATTCCTGGGTGGGGGCGTGGTGGTGGGTCTGGGCGGCAGATTTCCAGGGTGGGGGGGAGATTCTCCGGTGGGGGGAGGGGGGGGCGGTGTGTTGGCAGGCTGGGCAGCAGATTCCTGTGGTGGAGGGGGCTCTGTGGCCCTGCATTGCTATCCAAAGATGAAGAGGTTTTAGCAAACGGTGGTGGGAATGTGTGGATGAACCGGGGCATCTGTTCAAACCCATCACTCCCCGAATGTGTGAGTTCAATTGGAAGGTCATTGGACAAATCGGAGCAAAAGTTCAGGAGCAAAGCTGTGGGGTCAATTGGTCAGAAACGTTGGTCAGACCACAGTTCGAGCTCCGCCCACCAGGAAGATGCCAGGGATGGGAAGCTCCAGTAATGAGAGAGACCTGAGACTGACACCGTTCCCTAGAGGAGATTTATTGCAGGTTTATGAAAATGATGATGAGTTTTGGTAGTGTATATGGAAAGACTATTTCCTGTTGTTGGGGCTTTTATTCAAAGCCATTTATTCAAAGTTATCACTGAGGAAGGAGAAAGATTGAGAAATTGTTTACAAACAGTTAGTGCAGCTTGGAATTTTTGGTCACAGTTAGTGGTTGAGGCAGAGACCATCGCATCTCAAGGGAAAATCAGATCATTGTTTGAAGCAGAGGAAGATACAGTGCTATGGGGAGAGAGCGGGGCAGTGGGATTAGTTTGGAGATTGATATACTGCTATGCGGAGAGCGGGGCAGTGGGATTAGTTTGGAGATTGATACAGGGCTATGGGGAGAGAGTGGGGCAGTGGGATTAGTTTGGAGATTGATAGTGCTATGGGGAGAGAGCGGGGCAGTGGGATTAGTTTTTGATTGATACAGGGCTATGGGGAGAGAGCGGGGCAGTGGGATTAGTTTTTGATTGATACAGGGCTATGGGGAGAGAGCGGGGCACAGCCTCAAAATACGGGGAACTAATTTAAAACCGAGTTGAGAAGGAATTTCTTCTCCCAGAGGGTTGTGAATCTGTGGAATTCTCTGCCCAAGGAAGCAGTTGAGGCTAGCTCATTGAATGTATTCAAATCACAGATAGATAGATTTTTAACCGATAAGGGAATTAAGGGTTACGGGGAGCGGGCGGGTCAGTGGAACTGAGTCCACAGCCAGATCAGCCATGATCTTGTTGAATGGCGGAGCAGGCTCGAGGGGCTAGATGGCCTACTCCTGTTCCTAATTCTTATGTTCTTATTAGTTTGGGATTGATGCAGGGCTATGGGGAGAGAGCAGGGCGTTGGATTAGTTTGGGATTGATACAAGGCTATGGGGAGAGAACGGGGAAGTAGGATTAGTCTGGAGATTGATACAGGGCTATGGGGAGAGAGTGGGACAGTGGGATTAGTCTGGGATTGATACAAGACTATGGGGAGAGAGCGGGATGGTGGGATTAGTTTGGGATTGATACAGGGCTATGGGGAGAGAGTGGGGCAGTGGGATTAGTTTGGGATTGATACAAGACTATGGGGCGAGAGCGGAGCAGTGGGATTAGTTTGGGATTGATACAGGGCTATGGGGAGAGAGTGGGGCAGTGGGATTAGTTTGGGATTGATACAAGACTATGGGGAGAGAGCGGAGCGGTGGGATTAGTTTGGGATTGATACAGGGCTATGGGGAGAGAGCGGAGCGGTGGGATTAGTTTGGGATTGATACAGGGCTATGGGGAGAGAGCGGGGCGGTGGGATTAGTTTGGGATTGATACAGGGCTATGGGGAGGATATCCGAGGTTATATGTATTGGGGAAGGATTGAACGGGCTGGGCCTCTTTTCTTTAGGAATGAGAAGACTGAGGGGCGACCTGATAGAGGCCTTTAAGATTATGAAGGAGTTTAATGGAGCAGGCTTAGCGAAGATGTTTCCACTTCTGGGGGAGACCAGAAATAGGGGCCATCGATATCTGATATTCACCAATAAATCCCATGGGGAATTCAGGAGAAACCTCTTTACCCAGAGAGGGGTGAGAATGTAGAACTCGCTCCCACAGGGAGTGGTTGAGGCGAGTAGCAGGGATGTATTTGAGGAGAAGCTGGATAAACAGATGAGGGAGAAAGGAATAGAAGGATATGGTGATGGGGTGAAATGGAGAGGGGTGGGAGGGGGCTGGTGTGGAGCATAAACCCCGGCAGGGATGGTGGGCCGAATGGTCTGTTTCTGTGCTGTAATTCTGTGAATAATATTTCTAGTTTGTATTAATATTGTAGGGCGTTTAGTTATGGAATTTGGTGATTGAATAAATCAAATGATGTTTCTATAACACGGGGAACTTCCTGTTCTGGAGATGGTGTTCTGCAACCGTTGTTTCTGTGAAAAGGAAGTGAGTGAATCCTCTTTAATAAACCGATTGCCTTGCTGCTTTGCAGGAGTGGTGGCTGTCTTGTTCTGTGGGATCACGCAGGCTCATTATACCTACAACAACCTATCCCCCGAGTCCCGAGTCCGCACAAAGCAGGTAAGACATGTCGGTTTGCAGTGACCCAGCCAATGGGACACCCTCCCGAAACCCTCCCTTCACATCCCCATTGGGTCAAGTATGGCGGCATCATTTCCTGCAACCCCACAGTCCCAACTGGAACATCCTTTCTGTGTGTAAATGCTCGCAGACCCTTGCGATGTGTTGTTCACCGAGTCACTGATCAGACTCGCCAGTTTGCTGTTTCACTGCAAGGACATGAGTAAATCAGCAGTCTATCCGTTCACATCGCTGGCATTTCCCGGAACCTTACTGTGTAACGGGGGCGGGGCTAGAGAGCGAGGGGCGGGGACCGACAGCGGGGGCGGGGGCAGATGGTGTGGGTGGGGCAGGAAGTAGGGCTAGACAACGGGGTGGGGCTAGGGGCAGGGACAGGCCGGGGCGGGGCAGGGATAGACAGTGGGGGCAAGGCTAGAGGTGGGGACAGATGGCGGGGGTGGGGCTAGGGGCGGGGAAGAGCGGGGCTAGAGGGCGGGGACAGATAACGGGGGCGGGGCCGGGCTAGTCAGTGGGGACAGGGATAGGCAGTGGGGGTGAGGTCTCCCGGGATACTCTGACTAACTGGACAGACTCGCCAAGCGGGGATATTCCAGCAGGTTCATCACATGACCTCCCATCTAAAAGCGCCCCGCCCCCACACACCCGCCATTGGTCCATCCTCCAGCCGCCCCGCCTCCCCACAGCCAATCAGAAAACGTAAGAACATAAGAAATAGGAACAGGAGTAGGCCATTCGGCCCATCGAGCCTGCTCCACTATTCAATAAGATCATGGCTGATCTGATCTGATGGACTCAGTTCCACCTCCATGCCCGCTCCCCATAACCCTCGACTCCCTTATCGTTCAAAAATCTGTCTATCTCCACCTTAAATATATTCAATGACCCAGCCTCCACAGCTCTCCGGGACAGAGAATTCCACAGATTTACAAACTTCTGAGAGAAGAAATTCCTCCTCATTTCCGTTTTAAATGGGTGACCCCTTATTCTGAGACTATGCCCCCTAGTTCTAGATTTTCCCACGAGGGGAAGCATCCTCTCTGCATCTACCCTGTCAAGCTCCCTCAGAATATTTTATGTTTCAATAAGATCACCTCTCATTCTTCTAAACTCCAGTGAGTAGAGGCCCAACCTGCTCAACCTTTCCTCATAAGACAAACCTTTCATCTCAGGAATCAACCTCAAGAACCTTCTCTGAACTGCCTCCAATGCAAGTGTATCCCTCCTTAAATACGGAGACCAAAACTGTACGCAGTACTCCAGGTGTAGCCTCACCAATACCCTGTACAGTTGTAGCAGGACTTCCCTGCTTCTATACTCTATCCCCCTTGCAATAAAGGCCAACATTCCATTGGCCTTCCTGATTACTTGCTGTACCTGCATACTAACCTTTTGTGTTTCACGCACAAGGACCCCCAGATCCCTCTGTACCGCAACATTTTGTAATCACTCTCCATTTAAATAGTAATTAGTTTCTTTATTTTTCCTGCCAAAGTGGATAACCTCACACTTTCCCACATTATACTCCATCTGCCAAATTTTCCCCCACTCATTTAGCCTGTCTATATCCCTTTGCAGATTTTTTGTGTCCTCCTCACAATTTGCTTTCCCACCCATCTTTGTATCATCAGCAAATTTGGCTACATTACACTCTCTGCTTTCTGTTAGTTAGCCAATGTTCTAACCACGCTAATATATTACCCCCAGTTCAGTGAACTCTTATCTTGTGCAGTAACCTTTTAGGTGGCACCTTATCAAATGCTTTCTGGAAATCCAAATACATCACATCCACTGGTTCCCCCTTTATCCACCCTGCTTGTTACATCCTCAAAGAACTCCAGCAAATTTGTCAAACACGATTTCCCTTTCATAAAACCATGCTGACTCTGCTTGACTGTATTATGATTTTCTAAATATCTTGCTTCTATATCCTTAATAATGGACTCTAGCATTTTCCCAACGACACATGTTAAACTAACTGGTCTATAGTTTCCTGCTTTCTGTCTCCCTCCTTTCTTAAAAAGAGTTGTTATATTTGGGTTTTCCAATCTGCTGGGACCTCTCCAGAATCCAGGGAATTTTGGTAGATTACAACCAATGCATCCACTATCTCTGCAGCCACTTCTTTTAAGACCCTAGGATGCAGGCCATCAGGTCCAGGGGACTTGTCCACCTTTAGTCCCATTAGTTTGCCTGGTACTTTTTCTCTAGTGATAGTGATTGTTTTAAATTTCCCCTCCCAATAGCCCCTTGATAATCTATTATTGGGATACTTTTAGTGTCTTCTACCGTGAAGACCGATACACAATATTTGTTCAAAGTCTCTGCCATTTCCCTGTTCCCCATTATTAATTCCCCAGTCTCATCCTCTAAGGGACCAACGTTTACTTCAGCTACTCTTTTCCTTTTTATATACCTGTAGAAACTCTTACTGTCTGTTTTTATATTTCTTGCTAGTTTACTCTCATAAACTATCCCCTCTCTTGTTTTTTTAGTCATCCTTTGCTGGTTTCTAAAAATTTCCCAATCCTCTGGCCTTCCACTGTTCTTGCAACATTGTATGCCTTTGTTTTCAATTTGATACCATCCTTTACTTCCTTCGCCACGGATGGTTCATCCTTCTCTTAAAGTCTTTCTTTGTTACTGGAACATATCCTTGCAGAGCATTATGAAATATCTCCTGAAATGTTTGCCACTGCTTATCTACCATCTTACAATTTAATTTATTTTCCAAGTCCACTTTAACCAACTCTGCCTTCATACCTTTGTAATCGCCTTTATTTAAGTTCAGGACACAAGCTTGAGACCCAACTTTCTCACCCCCCAACAGAATTTGAAATTCTACCATGCTATGATCACTCTTCCCAAGAGGATACTTCACTACGAGGTCATTAAGGGAAGGGAATAGACACTTTGTGACCTGATTGGATGATTCTAAATTGTTGGAGAAACGGCCTTTCTTCCCTCATCTCCAATATTTCTGTAATTAATAAATGAAAGAAAGCATGCAATTCTGTTCAATGGCCCTCGGATTTCTCTCCCGGGGTATCCGGAGATTAACTTTCAATTCCCAGAGACCCCAGGGCAATCCTTGGGGACTGAACGGAAAAGATGATCAGCAGTTGCGATATATCCTTCACCGATCGCAATCCCAGCTCTCAATCCCCAGCCGCACTGTGCGAGAGGTGGGGGGGGGGGGGGCGGGGGGCGCGGTTTGTGGGGGAAGGAGTCTGGGGAAGTTAGTTTCTGTTTATCTTCAGGCTGACAGATACAGTAAAAAAGAAGTTTAATTTATTCACTACCTCGGGATGTCCCAAAGCGCTTTACAGCCAATGAAGTACTTTTTGAAGTGTAGTCACTGTTGTAATGTAGGAAATGTGGCAGTCAATTTGCGCACAGCAAGCTCTCACACACAGCAGTGAGATAACAACAACTTGTATTTATATAGCATTTTTAATGTAGTGAAACGTCCCAAGGCACCTCACAGGAGTATTATGCGGAATTTGACACCGAGCCGCATGTGACCAAAAGCTTGGTCAAAGAGGTATGTATTAAGGAGCATCTTGAAGGAGGGACGAGAAAAAGAGAGGCGGAGAGGTTTAGGGAGGGAGTTCCAGAGCTTGGGGCCCAGGTAGCTGAAGGCACGGCCACCGATGGTCGAGCGATTATAATCAGGGATGCTCAAGAGGGCAGAATTAGAGAAGCGCAGACATCTCGGGGTGGTTATGGGGTTGGAGGAAATTACAGAGATAGTCAGGGGCGAGGCCATGGAGGGATTTGAAAATAAGGATGAGAATTTTGAAATCGAGACATTGCTTAACCAGGAGTCAATGTAGGTCAGCGAGCACAGCGGGTGATGGGTGAGTGGGACGGTGCGAGTTAGGACACGGGCACCCGAGTTTTGGATCACCTCTAGTTTAAGTAGGGTCGAATGTGGGAGGCCAGCCAGGAGTGCGTTAGAATAGTCAAGTCTAGAGGTAATAAAGGCATGGATGAGGGTTTCAGCAACTGATGAGCTGAGGCAGGGGCGGAGACGGGCGATGTTACGGAGGTGGAAATAGGCGGTCTTCGTTATAATGCGGATATGTGGTTGAAATCTCATTTCAGGGTCAAATATGACACCAAGGTTGCGAACAGTCTGGTTCAGCCTCAGACAGGAGTTGGGGAGACGGATGGAGTCGATGGCTAGGGAACGGAGTTTGTGGCGGGAACCGAAAACAATGGCTTCGGTTTTCTCAATATTCAATTGGAGAAAATTTCTGCTCATCCAGAACAGGATGTCGGACAAGCAGTCAGACAATTTAGACACTGTGGAGGGGTCGAGAGAAGTGGTGGTGAGGTAGAGCTGGGTGTCATCAGCGTTCATGTGGAAACGGACGCTGTGTTTGCGGATGATGTCACCAAGGGGCAGAATATAGATGAGAAATAGGAGGGGGCCAAGGACAAATCCTTGGGGGACACCAGAGGTAACGATGCGGGGGTGGGAAGAGAAGCCGTTGCAGGTGGTTCTCTGGCTACGATTAGATGGATAAAAATGGAACCAGGCGAGTGCAGTCCCACCCAGCTGGACGATGGTGGAGAGGTGTTGGAGAAGGATGGAGTGGTCAACCGTGTCAAAGGCTGCAGACAGGTCGAGAAGGACGAGGAGGGATAGTTTATCTTTGTCACAGTCACAAAGGATATCATTTGTGATTTTGATGAGAGCCGTTTCGGTACTGTGGCAGGGGCGGAAACCGGATTGGAGGGATTTAAACATGGAAATGCGGGAAAGGTGGGCACGGATTTGGGAGGCGACAACACGTTCAAGGACTTTGGACCAGACAGGGAGTTTGGAGATGGGGCGGTAGTTTGCAAGGATGGAGGGGTCGGGGGTTGTTTTTTTGAGGAGAGGGGTGATGACAGCAGATTTGAGGGAGAGGGGAACAGTACCCGAGGAGAGAGAACCGTTAACAATGTCGGCTAACATGGGAGCCAGAAAAGGAAGTTGGGTGGTCAGCAGTTTGGTGGGGATAGGATCGGGGGAGCAGGAAGTGGGTCTCATGAACAGGATGTGCTCAGAAAAGTCATGAGAGGAGATCGGAGAGAAACTGGAGAAAGATGTGAGGTCAGGGCTAGGGCAGGGGGCTTCCTTAGAGGAAGTTTGGCCCGGTGGGCTAGGGAAGGAAGGGAAGAGGCAGAGGTGGCCGAACGGATGGTATCAATCTTAGAGACAAAGAAGTCCATGAGCTCCTCACACTTATTGTCGGAGGTGAGGGTGAAGACTGGGGAGAGGGGTTTAAAAAGGCAGTTTGCAGTGGAGAATAGAAGCCGGGATTTATCTTTACATTGCAGACTGATTCTGGAATAGTGAGTGATTTTGTCAGACGAGAGCAGGACCCGATAGTGCTTTATGAGGTCCAGCCTGATCTGGCGGTGAATGGCCGAGCCAGTTATCCACCATATCCGTTGTCGTATGCGTCCCTTGGATTTAAAAGAGCGAAAATCAGGAACATAGGAATGGGAGGAGGCCATTCAGCCCCTTGAGCCTGTTCCGCCCTGATGGGGCAGAGGAACCTGGGGACTGAAGTTACTGGAATGGAAGTTAAAGACAAACTCCCGATACTCTGGGATTTGGTCGGGAGTGGGGTGACAGTAGGAGGATTAAGCTCCCAATGATGTGGTTGAGATGATTGTTGAACTGAGACTCTGCCTGCGTTATGTTTGGTGATTGTGATTACATTAATCTGGTATGGATGAATATGCAAATGATGTATTTTGTGTTTTCCAGTTATTTGAACTCCTCAATTTCTTGGCCGAAAACTTCATCTTTTCCTACATGGGATTGACTCTCTTCACCTTCAAGAGCCACATCTTCAATCCCACCTTCATAATCACAGCTTTTGTATCCTTTCTCATTTTTCATTACCTGATAAGTGGCAAATACCATTCACACCACACAAGAGCCAGGCAATGACCATCTCCAACAAGCGAGAGTCTAACCACCTCCCCTTGACATTCAACGGCATTACCATCACCGAATCCCCCACCATCAACATCCTGGGGACCATCATTGACCAGAAACTTAACTGGACCAGCCACATAAATACTGTGGCTACAAGAGCAGGTCAGAGGCTGGGTATTCTGCGGCGAGTGTCTCACCTCCTGACTCCCCGAAGCTTTTCCACCATCTACAAGGCACAAGTCAGGAGTGTGATGGAATACTCTCCACTTGCCTGGATGAATGCAGCTTCAACAACACTCAAGAAGCTCGACACCATCCAGGACAAAGCAGCCCGCTTGATTGGCATCCCATCCACCACCTTCAACATTCACTCCCTCCACCACCAGCGCACCGTGGCTGCAGTGTGTACCATCTACAAGATGCACTGCAGCAACTCACCAAGGCTTCTTCGGCAGCACCTCCCAAACCCGCGACCTCTACCCGCTGGAAGGACAAGAGCCGCAGGTGCATGGGAACACCACCACCTCCACGTTCCCCTCCAAGTTACACACTATTCCATCAGCGTCACTGGGTCAGGATCCTGGAACTCCTTCCCTAACAGCACTGTGGGAGCACCTTCACCACACGGACTGCAGCGGTTCAAGAAGTCGGCTCACCACCACCTTCTCAAGGGCAATTAGGGATGGGCAATAAATGCCGGCCTTGCCAGGGATGTCCACATCCCGAGATGAAATAAAACTGCAAAGTACCTACTTTGCAAGTGTCGTGTTCAGAGTCGAGATGTTTGTGTTTCTGAAGTTCTGGTGATAGAGATTTAGATCCGTGATTATGGGATCCTCCTTGTGCTCTGAATGTAGATATAATCACAAGGTAGAAAAGAAATGGTGCGTGGAAAATACGGTTTTCTTGTGTAAGTTATAAGATGAGTTGACTTAAGTTTAATGAAAGTGTAATGTTCGGTTTCTTGTTACCGGGCTGGAATATGAATTGCGATCTGTTCCACAGAACCCAGCATAGTACAAAGTGAGCTGGCTCCAGAAAGGTGTTGCATATTAAATATGCAACGAACATTTAGTTGATTGATTTCTGTATCGGTGGATTATTTTGGCTATTTGTCGCTGCTCCGTAATTCCTGCCATTTATTCCTTGATTCCGCTAACTAGCTCGCTGTGTTCCTCGGGAGAGCCGCTAATATTTACCCACTGTCCTTCCTCCTGAACCTGGGCCGGAGAAAAAGGATTGGCTCCAACCTGCAGCATATGATGATGTTCGCTGGTACGCTCAGTGTGACCCTGTGAATTATATTATTACACTACGGTAAAGTACGGGAACGGTAGCACAGTGGTTATGTCACGGGGCCAGTAATCCAGAGGCCTTGGCTAATGATCAGGAGATACGAGTTCAAATCCCACCACAGCAGCTCGGGGAATTTAAATTCAATTAATTAAATAAATCTGGAAATAAAAAGCTGGTATCAATCATGAATCTACCACCCTTAACCGGTCTGGGCTGATATGTGACACCAGACCCATAGCAATGTGGTTGACTCTTAAATGACCTAGCAAGCCACTCAGTTGTACCAAATAACAGCAGTTCAAGAAGGCCACCTTCTCGAGGACTAGGGATGGGCAATAAATGCCAGCATTTCCAGCGATGCCCACATCCCAGGAATGAATAAAGGTTTAAAAAAAAATGATCTATAATATATTCAAAATCTTACATCTCCCGACATCCTGTCTACTTTTTCCGTTGTAAATTACTGTTAACTTTGAGATGTCGCCGCACCACCTCTGGTGGGAGGGTGTAATTACAGTGTGATTAATATGGAGTTAAACTAATATGGCAGGGGGATGGGAATCAATGCAGGGAGACAGAGGGAAACAAAAAGGAGACAAAAGCAACAGATAGAAAGGAGATGAGGAAAAGTGGAGGGCAGAGAAACCCAAGACAAAAAACAAAAAGGGCCACTGTACAGCAAAATTCTAAAAGGAAAAAGGGTGTTAAAAAAACAAGCCTGAAGGTTTTGTGTCTTAATACAAGGAGTATCCGTAATAAGGTGGATGAATTAACTCTGCAAATAGATGTTAACAAATATGATGTGATTGGGATTATGGAGACGTGGCTCCAGGATGATCAGGGCTGGGAACTCAACATCCAGGGGTATTCAACATTCAGGAAGGATAGAATAAAAGGAAAAGGAGGTGGGGTAGCATTGCTGGTTAAAGAAGAGATTAATGCAATAGTTAGAATGGACATTAGCTTGGATGATGTGGAATCTATATGGGTAGAACTGCAGAACACCAAAGGGCAAAAAACGTTAGTGGGAGTTGTGTACAGACCTCCAAACAGTAGTAGTAATGTTGGGGAGGGCATCAAACAGGAAATTAGAGGTGCATGCAATAAGGGTGCAGCAGTTATAATGGGTGACTTTAATATGCACATAGATTGGGCTAACCAAACTGGAAGCAATACGGTGGAGGAGGATTTCCTGGAGTGCATAAGGGATGGTTTTCTAGACCAATATGTCGAGGAACCAACTAGGGGGGAAGCCATCTTAGACTGGGTGTTGTGTAATGAGAGAGGATTAATTAGCAATCTTGTTGTGCAAGGCCCCTTGGGGAAGAGTGATCATGGTGGAATTCTGCATTAGGATGGAGAATGAAACAGTTAATTCAGAGACCATGGTCCAGAACTTAAAGAAGGGTAACTTTGAAGGTATGAGGCGTGAATTAGCTAGGATTGATTGGCGAATGATACTTAAGGGGTTGACTGTGGATGGGCAATGGCAGACATTTTGAGACCGCATGGATGAACTACAACAATTGTACATTCCTGTCTGTCGTAAAAATAAAAAAGGGAAGGTGGATCAACCGTGGCTATCAAGGGAAATCAGGGATAGTATTAAAGCCAAGAAAGTGGCATACAAATTGGCCAGAAATAGCAGTGAACCCGGAGACTGGGAGAAATTTAGAACTCAGCAGAGGAGGACAAAGGGTTTGATTAGGGCAGGGAAAATGGAGTACGAGAAGAAGCTTGCAGGAAACATTAAGACGGATTGCAAAAGTTTCTATAGATATGTAAAGAGAAAAAGGTTAGTAAAGACAAACGTAGGTCCCCTGCAGTCAGAATCAGGGGAAGTCATAACGGGGAACAAAGAAATGGCGGACCAATTGAACAAGTACTTTGGTTCGGTATTCACGAAGGAGGACACTAACAACCTTCCGGATATAAGAGGGGTCAGAGGGTCTAGTAAGGAGGAGGAACTGAGGGAAATCCTTATTAGTTGGGAAATTGTGTTGGGGAAATTAATGGGATTGAAGGACGATAAATCCCCAGGGCCTGATGGACTACATCCCAGAGTACTTAAGGAGGTGGCCTTGGAAATAGCGGATGCATTGACAGTCATTTTCCAACATTCCATTGACTCTGGATCAGTTCCTATCGAGTGGAGGGTAGCCAATGTAACCCCACTTTTTAAAAAAGGAGGGAGAGAGAAAACAGGGAATTATAGACCGGTAAGCCTGACATCGGTAGTGGGTAAGATGATGGAATCAATTATTAAGGATGTCATAGCAGCGCATTTTGAAAGAGATGACATGATAGGTCCAAGTCAGCATGGATTTGTGAAAGGGAAATCATGCTTGACAAATCTTCTGGAATTTTTTGAGGATGTTTCCAGTAGAGTGGACAAGGGAGAACCAGTTGATGTGGTATATTTGGATTTTCAGAAGGCTTTCGACAAGGTCCCACACAAGAGATTAATGTGCAAAGTTAAAGCACATGGGATTGGGGGTAGTGTGCTGACATGGATTGAGAACTGGTTGTCAGACAGGAAGCAAAGAGTAGGAGTAAATGGGTACTTTTCAGAATGGCAGGCGGTGACTAGTGGGGTACCGCAAGGGGCCTCAGCTGTTTACACTGTACATTAATGATTTAGACGAGGGGATTAAATGTAGTATCTCCAAATTTGCGGATGACACTAAGTTAGGTGGCAGTGTGAGCTGCGAGTAGGATGCTATGAGGCTGCAGAGCGACTTGGATAGGTTAGGTGAGTGGGCAAATGCATGGCAGATGAAGTATAATGTGGATAAATGTGAGGTTATCCACTTTGGTGGTAAAAACAGAGAGACAGACTATTATCTGAATGGTGACAGAATAGGAAAAGGGGAGGTGCAACGAGACCTGGGTGTCATGGTACATCAGTCATTGAAGGTTGGCATGCAGGTACAGCAGGCAGTTAAGAAAGCAAATGGCATGTTGGCCTTCATAGCGAGGGGATTTGAGTACAGGGGCAGCGAGGTGTTGCTACAGTTGTACAGGGCATTGGTGAGGCCACACCTGGAGTATTGTGTACAGTTTTGGTCTCCTAACCTGAGGAAGGACATTCTTGCTATTGAGGGAGTGCAGTGAAGGTTCACCAGACTGATTCCCGGGATGGCGGGACTGACCTATCAAGAAAGACTGGATCAACTGGGCTTGTAGTCACTGGAGTTCAGAAGAATGAGAGGGGACCTCATAGAAACGTTGAGAATTCTGATGGGTTTAGACAGGTTAGATGCAGGAAGAATGTTCCCAATGTTGGGGAAGTCCAGAACCAGGGGTCACAGTCTAAGGATAAGGGGTAAGCCATTTAGGACCGAGATGAGGAGGAACTTCTTCACCCAGAGAGTGGTGAACCTGTGGAATTCTCGACCACAGAAAGTTGTTGAGGCCAATTCACTAAATATATTCAAAAAAGAGTTAGATGTAGTCCTTACTACTAAGGGGATCAAGGGGTATGGTGAGAAAGCAGGAATGGGGTACTGAAGTTGCATGTTCAGCCATGAACTCATTGAATGGTGGTGCAGGCTAGAAGGGCCAAATGGGCTACTCCTGCACCTATTTTCTATGTTTCTATGTGACATGGTTACATAGGAAGTTTGCATTACAAGTCATTGAAAGTTGGCATGCAGGTACAGCAGCTGGTGAAGAAGGAATTTATATTAATGGGAATATGTAGAAGTAAGGACAGAATGTGTGACTTTAAAGTGGGGATGAGTGTCTGTCCTACTCCGATTACCCCCCCCATCCTCAAACCCCACGCGGCCGTGCAGTTAAAAGGGAACATTGCTCCTTGCGTGCATCTCCACGGGACATTGACTCCGTTTTAGAAACATAGAAAATAGGTGTAGGAGTAGGCCATTCGGCCCTTCAAGTCTGCACCACCATTCAACAAGATCATGGCTGATCATTCCCTCAGTACCCCTTTCCTGCATTCTCTCCATACCCCTTGATCCCTTTAGCTGTAAGGGCCACATCTAACTCCCTCTTGAATGAACTGGCATCAACAACTCTCTCGGTAGGGAATTCCACAGGTTAACAACTCTCTGAGTGAAGAAGTTTCTCCTCATCTCAGTCCTAAATGGCCTAACCCTTATCCTAAGACTGTGTCCCCTGGTTCTGGACTTCCCCAACATCGGGAACATTCTTCCTGCATCTAACCTGTCCAGTCCTGTCAGAATCTTATATGTTTCTATGAGATCCCCTCTCATCCTTCTAAACTCCAGTGTATAAAGGCCCAGTTGATCCAGTCTCTCCTCATAAGTCAGTCAGCCATCCCGGGAATCAGTCTGGTGAATCTTCGCTGTACTCCCTCAATAGCAAGAATGTCCTTCCACAGATTAGGAGACCAAAACTGAACACAATATTCCAGGTGAGGCCTTACCAAGGCCCTGTACAACTGCAGAAAGACCTCCCTGCTCCTATACTCAAATCCCCTAGCTATGAAGGCCAACATACCATTTGTCTTCTTCACCGCCTGCTGTACCTGTATGCCAACTTTCAATTACTGATGAACCATGACACCCAGGTCTCGTTGCACCTCCCCTTTTCCTAATCTGCTGCCATTCAGATAATATTCTGCCTTCGTGTTTTTGCCCCCATTTTTGGAAGTCTTTTCAGTCTGGAGGACGATCTGTTTGTCATCGAGTCCACTTTCCCCTCTGTGTCAGTTATTCAGAGGCTTGAAGTATAACCTCAACTACTTCAACCTTGGGCCACATCTCTCTGTCACTTGAGTGTCTCTCCCACAGTGGGTACAGACTGAGTCCATCAGGACATTTTCAAATCCCTCTCAATTGCCCACACCCTCAAACATTCTCCCTAGATGTATCCACACATTCTACCACAGGAGCCCTGTTCCCTGGGCCAAGGTTTGTATTCTTGGATCAATCAATACTGTGGATAATTTAATCAAATGCTGAATTGGTTTAGGAAGAAGATGCTGCCAAAGTCATAGTGAAAGAGGAGGTAGTTGAAATACTGGATGGGATAAAAATTGATAAAGAGGAGGTACTAGAAAGGCTGGCTGTACATGTTCCTTAAAGTAGATAAGTCACCAGGACCAGATGGGATGCACAGGAAAGTACAGGTGGAAATTGCAGAGGTACTGGCCATAATCTTCCAATCCTCCTTAGATACGGAGGTGGTGTCAGAGGACTGGAGAATTGCAAATGTTACACTCTTGTTCAAAAAAGGGTGTAAGGATAAACCCAGCAACTACAGTCCGGTCAGTTTAACCTCGGTAGTGGGGAAGTTTTTAGAAACGATAATCAGGGACAAAATTAACAGTCACTTTGACAAGTGTGGATTATTAAGGAAAGCCAGCAGGGATTTGTTACATGCCCCCTGTGCTTGCTGAACTACATTAACTCCCAGTCCGGCAACACCTCGAATTTCAAATTCTCATCCTTGTGTTCAAATCCCTCCATGGCCTCGCCCCTCCCTCCCTCCCTCTCTGTAACCTCCTCCAGCCCTACATCCCTCCCAGATCTCTCTGCTCCTCTAATTCTGGCCTCCTGATTTCCTTCACCCCGCCTCTCTACCTCTCTGCTCCTTAAAACCTACCTCTTCACCAAATTTTTGGTCACCTGTCCTAATATCTCTTTGTGACTCGGTGTTAATTTTTGTCTGATTACGCTCCTGTGAGTGTCTTGGGATGTTTTACTATTTGAAAGGCGCTATATAAATACAAGTTGCAGTTGTAATACCCGCAGCTTTAGTGTTAAACAGGATTAGCGCGGCCAACACCTGTTGCGTGTATTGGGGACGTTGCTCCGAGGCACAAGCTGTCTAAGCTGCGAATGACTGTGTTCCAGGTTTGAGAGGGGCCATGGCATTTGCCTTGGCCATTCGGGACACTGCGACCTACGCACGGCAAATGATGTTCAGCACAACACTTTTAATCGTCTTCTTCACTGTCTGGGTCTTTGGCGGAGGAACGACACAGATGTTGTCCTGGCTTCGAATCAGGTGAGACGTTGGGTGCAAACGGCGGCAGTCTGAGCGGAGTATTTGGGAGCGCCACGTAGCGGATTCTGGGTAGTGTGATATGAAGAGCAGCTGAGGAGGTGAATTATCTCTGAAAGGTAAATGCATGAACACCAGCAAGCTTCTCATTGACAGGAAGACTCCAATCCCAATATCACTGATCATTCAGTCAGTGCGTGGTTTTCAATTACAGTCACACCACAATTTGCTTAATGTAAGATTATATAACAGCGGAACTCCACGATGCCCTGTGAGGGAGTGCACTAAGACACAGTGGGGCTTCACGAGAACTCCACGATGCCCTGTGAGGGAGTGCACTAAGACACAGTGGGGCTTCACGAGAACTCCACGATGCCCTGTGAGGGAGTGCACTAAGACACAGTGGGGCTTCACGAGAACTCCACGATGCCCTGTGAGGGAGTGCGCTAAGACACAGTGGGGCTTCACTGGAACTCCACGATGCCCTGTGAGGGAGTGCACTAAGACACAGTGGGGCTTCACTGGAACTCCACGATGCCCTGTGAGGGAGTGCACTAAGACACAGTGGGGCTTCACTGGAACTCCACGATGCCCTGTGAGGGAGTGCACTAAGACACAGTGGGGCTTCACGAGAACTCCACGATGCCCTGTGAGGGAGTGCGCTAAGACACAGTGGGGCTTCACTGGAACTCCACGATGCCCTGTGAGGGAGTGCGCTAAGACACAGTGGGGCTTCACGAGAACTCCACGATGCCCTGTGAGGGAGTGCACTAACAGACACTGGAGCTTCACTGGAACTACCAGCTTGGCACAGGGCTGAGAACCCTGGACTGTTTCCGCCGGGGCTGAAAGGTTCAGGGGCTGATTGAGGATCAGTGAGAGATTGTTTTTGCTGCTCAGTGGGATGGGAACAAGAACCAACAAATAAAAATAATCACAAAAATAATTAAAGGGGAGGTTAGAGAAACATTCTTTACTCAGAGGGCGGTGGGAATGTCGCAATCTGCTCAACCAAAGTCAGAAATTTATAATAATTAGAAAATTGTTTGAAAAACTGGAGCATTAGTGTGGGATTAGACTGGGTGGGATATTAAACATAGAAATTTATAGCGCAGAAGGAGGCCATTCCAGCCCATTGTGTCCGCGCCGGCCGACAAAGAGCCGCACGGCCCTTGGTCAGCAGCCCTAAAGGTTACATATAAACCTATGAACAATGACGGAAAGGCAAAGAGCACCCAGCCCAACCAGTTCATCTCACAAAACTGCGACACCCCTTATACTGAAACATTCTACACTCCACCCCAACCGGAGCCATGTGATCTCCTGGGTGAGGCAAAAACCAGATAAAAACCCAGGCCAATTTAGGGAGAAAAAATCTGGGAAAATTCCTCTCCGACCCATCTAGGCGATCGACACTAGTCCAGGAGATCACCCTGGCCGTATTCTATTCCCTGCAATGCTTACCATTATATCTGCACCGTCCAACAAAAGGTCATCCAGTCTAATCCCAATTACCAGCTCTAGGTCCATAACCCTGCAGGTTACTGCACTTTAAGGGCCCATCCAACCATCTCTTAAAAGGGTGAGGGGGAGAGTGGGATTAGACTGGGTGGGATATTACAGGGTGAGGGGAGAGGTGGGATTAGACTGGGTGAGGTCAGGTTGGGAGATGCTGGTAAGTTTCCAGCTCCAGGTCAGATTAAGAGAACGGGAAATGGCTCTCTTTCTTGGCTCTGCATGTTGCCGCTGTGATGTGGAGGATGTTGAGGGTGTATAACTAGCAGTGAGTGTGTGTTTTACTCTGTGATGTGAGGGATGTTTGGGGTGTATAACTAGCAGTAAGTGTGTGTTTTACTCTGTGATGTGAGGGATGTTGAGGGTGTATAACTAGCAGTGTGTGTTTTACTCTGTGATGTGAGGGATGTTGAGGGTGTATAACTGTAGAGGTAAGCGTGTGTTTTACTCTGTGATGTGAGGGATGTTGAGGGTGTATAACTGTAGAGGTAAGTGTGTGTTTAACTCTGTGATGTGAGGGATGTTGAGGGTGTATAACTGTAGAGGTAAGTGTGTGTTTTACTCTGTGATGTGAGGGATGTTGAGGGTGTATAACTGTAGAGGTAAGTGTGTGTTTTACTCTGTGATGTGAGGGATGTTGAGGGTGTATAACTGTAGAGGTAAGCGTGTGTTTTACTCTGTGATGTGAGGGATGTTGAGGGTGTATGGTAAGCGTGTGTTTTACTGGTTTCAGAGTGGGAGTCGATGCTGACCAGGACCAATCTGTACATATCGACCAATCGCAGGACGGGAGCGCAGTGAGTATAACACGGGGCACAATGCGCTCTGATGGAGTTTGAGGGGAACTTTCAGCAGTTTGTTTTTCACTTAAATCTGGAGTTTATTTAATGTGGGAAAGAAATAGCGGAGAGCCACAGAATCTCACAGTACGGGGGAAGACGGAAGACCATTCGGCCCCTCGTGCTGTGAGCGATCCAATCAATCCCACTCCCCCCACTCTCTCCCCACAGCCCCGTAAATATTGTTAACTGATTGTCGGGCAGCTTGTGCCACGAAGAATAATATTGCTGACCTCACCTGACTGGGGAAAAACTTTGAACAAACTTTCCAAGTGAAAAAAATGAAGTTTGATCAGGTGATGATGTGGCCCAATGGGAGCTCAGGAAACGCTCGCTGTCTCTCTCAGAATGTTAAACCTTCTCTCATTGGCTATTGTTGGGAGGAGGGAGCAGAGGGAAAGATTTTACTTTGTGTGAAGTGTTTTAGGTGTGTGCGTGTGTCAATGACGATTCACACTGTTTAACCTTTTCTATTTCTATAGGACGTTCCTGAAGGGCAGGGAACGAACACGAAGGCTGAGAGCGCTTGGCTCTTCCGGCTGTGGTACACGTTCGATCACAAGTATCCTTTGTCTGCTGGGACCATCTGCCCCAACCTCTGCTTCCCCCCACAGTGATGGAGCGGGCCGCATTTCACCGTGAGACTTCATAAGAACATAAGAATTAGGAACAGGAGTAGGCCATCTAGCCCCTCGAGCCTGCTCCGCCATGAGCATGAGATGTAAATTGATCTCTGTGCACAGTGCTCACTGTCACAACAGGCAGCTCAATCTGTCGCTGGATTCATTGCAGTATTTTCATCCTTAAATGTAGTCAGATTGTGTTATCAGACCCACCAGTTTTCAGTCCCCCTAGAGACATCATCTAAAACATAAGAACGTAAGAATTAGGGTCAGGAATCGGCCATTCGGCCCCTCGAGCCTGCTCCGCCATTTAATAAGATCATGGGTGCACATCCACTTTCCCACCCAATCGCTGGATTCCCTTAGTGCTCAAAAATCTAGCGATCTCTGCCTAGAATATACTCAACAACTGAGCCTCCACAGGCCTCTGGGGCAGAGAATTCCAAAGATTCAGAACCCTCTGAGTGAAGAAGTTTCTCCTCATCTCAGTCCTAAATGGCCGACCCCTTATCCTGAGACTGTGACCCCTGGTTCTAGTCTCCCCAGCCTGGGGGAAACATCCTCCCTGCATCTACCCTGTCAATCCCCCTCAGAATCTTGTGTTTCAATGCAATCACCTCTCATTCTTCTAAACTCCAGAGGGTGCGGGCCCATTCTACACAATCTCTGACAGGACAGTGCTCTGGTCCTAGGGGACACCCTAGTAATCATCGGTCAGCAGGTGCAGGTTGGGCTCTGCCTAGAACATGTCCCCAGGCTGATTCTCTCTGGCAACTCCAGCAGGTTTGATCTGACAGTTCCATGCACCCCACTGGCTATCCTGGGGTGGGGTAATGTTACTGGCCAACATTGGGCTCAGTGGATAATCTGTCTCTCCTTCATTGACTGTTGACATTAGTGATCCTCTCAAACGTCCCGCCAGCCCTAAAACTGCCAACCAGAGTGTGCTCGTCCCACTTGCTCATTGGAGTGAAGGACGGGTGAACAGAGGGCAGCGTTTGAAGCGCGTGTTCTGGTCGATAAGGTGCAGAGGGAGAGAGAGATCAGGAGATGTGAATCGGCGAGTCACATCTCCTGCAATGTGTGGGATGGCCCAGCAGGGGGAGCTCCAGGGCAGACAATGGATACATGAGGGGGCCAGGTTTCCAAATCTGATTGACTGTTTCACCAATCATATGACCTGTAACTGCCTGCTCCCGCCATTGGTCGCCCGACAAGTCCATCCTCACGGCCCGCGGCCAATCGGAAAGCGAGCAGACCCTTCGATACCCGATTGGATGATGCTTGTCTTTATCCCGTCTCCTGTGATCCTCTCCCACATTTCCCACAGCAGGAGATGAATCAATAAATTTCCGGAGACTCGGGGAAGATGCGGGAGAGCAGGGAGGGGAGCTATTCAGCACATCAGCCTGGCTGTTATCAGCAAGTACAGGTCCACAGATCCCTGAAGGTAGCAGGCCAGGTAGATAAGGTGGTTAAGAAGGCATACGGAATACTTGCCTTTATTAGCTGAGGCATAGAGCAGGGGGGCAGTGCCTGAACTGTATAAAACACTGGTTCGGCCACAGCTGGAGTACTGTGTGCAGTTCTGGTCACTGCATTACAGGAAAGATGTGATTGTACTGGAGAGGGTGCAGAGGAGATTTACGAGGATGTTGCTGGGACTGGAGAATTTTAGCTATGAGGAAAGATTGGATAGGCTGGGGTTGTTTTCATCGGAACAGAGGAGGCTGAGGGGAGACCTGAGTGAGGTGTATAAAATTATGAGGGGCCTGGATAGAGTGGATAGGAAGGGCCTATTTCCTTTGGCAGAGGGGTCAACAACCAGGGGGCATAGATTTAAAGTAATTAGGGGGAGGTTTAGAGGGGATATGGGGAAATTTCTTCACCAAGAGGGTTGTGGGGGTCTGGAACTCACTGCCTGAAAGGGTGGTAGAAACCCTCACCACATTTAAAAAGTACTTGGATGTGCACCTGAAGTACCGTAATCTACAGGGCTACGGACCTAGAGCTGGAAAGTGGGTTTAGGCTGGGTAGTTGTTGGTCGGCCGGCGCGGACATGATGGGCCGAAATGGCCTCCTTCTGTGCTGTAAATTTCTGTAATTCTATGACATACGAAGAAAAACTTCAGTGGTTGAGGCAGAAACTGTCAACATTCAGGATTAGACTGGAGAAGGGGATGAAGGGATACAGGAACAGGGAAGCAACACATTCCAGATCACGAGCTCGCGGTAAAAACATTCTCCTCCTCTCTCCCCGCTGTGGGAAACACTGGCTTTTACATACTGACAATTTCTGATTTTTCACTCGGCCATTTCCTCCCCTTCCAGCCAGGCTGTTAATTTGTTTTTCCTTCACGGAAGTTAACCAGTTATTTGAAACCGATCCTCACTCACAGCGGCCCACCGCTGACCACAACGCTGCCGGGCTGGTGTGGGCCCATTGCACGATGCCTGACCAGCCCACTGGCCTACGAGGTGACAGCCGCTTACATCTCCGCGACTCTCCGCGAATCTCTATAGTAGCATTTGTTACAGGATTCCATAAGTTTCACCAAGCTGGCATTTGCTCTTTGTGTGTCCGTGAAGACAGCGGCCCCACAGGAAGCTCGGGAGTGGGCTCGGGGAGGGCTTGGGGAGTGGACTCGAGTGCAGAGGGCTCGGGGAGCGGGCTCGAGGGGAGGGGAAGGGGCTGGGGGAGGGAGGAGGGGCTCCGGTAAGGGGAGGGGCTCGGGGAGAAGCCACGGGAATGTCTGTTGCTGATTTATTTCAAGATATTCCCGGTCACTGAGCATCGGTCAATCCGATCCCTGATCGCGGTCAGTGAGGCTCTGACAGACTGAGGGTCAGTATGTGGGGGGGGTCACCGGGGGGGGGGGGGTCAGAATGTGGGGGCTCACCGGGGGGTCAGTATGTGGGGGGGTCACTGGGGGGGTCAGTATGTGGGAGGTCACCAGGATGTCAATAAGTGGGGGGGTGGTCACCGGGGGGTCAGTATGTGGGGGGTCAGTATATGGGGGGTCACTGGGGGGTCAGTATGTGGGGGGTCACTGGGGGAGTCAGTATGTGGGCGGTCACCAGGATGTCAATAAGTGGGGGGGTGGTCACCGGGGGGTCAGTATGTGGGGGGATGACTGGTGGATCAGTATATGGGGGGTCACTGGGGGGGTAAGTATGTGGGGCGTCACCGGGAGGTCAGTTTGTGGGGGGGGGGGGGGTCACAGGGGGGCCAGTATGTGGCAGCCAGGTGCATTTATATACTTAGTGTCTGCCTGTATGTAGGTATGTGTGTTTATATTGTATATTGCGTACGAGGTGTGTACAGAGTCGGCCGTGACTCAGTGGTCAGCACTCTCGCCTGTGAGTCAGAAAGTGTGGACTTGAGCACATAAATTCAGGTTGACACATCAGTGCAGTACTGAGGGAGCACCACACTGTCGGAGGGACAGGACTGAGGGAGCACCGCACTGTCGGAGGGGCGGTACTGAGGGAGCGCCGCACTGACGGAGGGGCGGTACTGAGGGAGCGCCGCACTGTCGTGGGGGCGGTACAGAGGGAGCTCAGCACTGTCACAGGGGAGGTACTGAGGGAGCGCCGCACTGTCGGAGGAGCGGCACTGAGGGAGCGCCGCACTGTCGGAGGGTCGGTACGGAGGGGGCACCGCACTGTCGGAGGGGCGTTGCTGAGGGAGCGAGTCACTGTCAGAGGGGCAGTGCTGAGGGAGCGCTGCACTGTCGGAGGGGCAGTGCTGAGGGAGCGCCGCACAGTCGGAGTGGCGGTGCTGAGGGAGCGCCACACTGTCTGAGGGGCAGTAGTGAGGGAGAGCCGCACTGTCTGAGGAGCGATATTGAGGGAGCGCCGCACTGTCGGAGTGGCGGTGCTGAGGGAGCGCCACACTGTTGGAGGGGCAGTAGTGAGGGAGCGCTGCACTGTCGGAGGGGCAGTAGTGAGGGAGCGCCGCACTGTCGGATGGGCAGTACTGAGGGAGCGACACACTGCCGAAGGGGCAGTGCTGAGGGAGCGGCGCACTGTCGGAGGGACAGTGCTGAGGGAGCGCTGCACGGTGGGAGGGGCAGTTCTGAGGGAGCGGCGCACTGTCGGAGGGGCAGTAGTGAGGGAGTACCGCACTGTCGGAGGGGCAGTGGTGAGGGAGCGGCGCACTGTCTGAGGGGCAGTACTGAGGAAGTGCCGCACTGTCGGAGGGACGGTACTGAGGGAGCGCCGCACTGTCGGAGGGGCGAAACTGAGTGAATGCCGCAGTGTCGGAGGGGCGGAACTGAGGGAGTGCCGACTGTCGGAGGGGCGGTATTGAGGGAGCGCCGCACTGTTGGAGGGGCGGTATTGAGGGAGCATCGCACTGTCGGAGGGGCGGTACCGAGGGAGCGCCGCACTGTCGGAGGGGCAGTACTGAGGGAGCGCCGCATGGTCGGAGGGGCAGTTCTGAGGGAGCGCCGCACCGTCGGAGGGGGAGTACTGAGGAAGCGCCGCAATGTCGGAGGGGCAATGGTGAGGGAGCGCCGCACTGTCGGAGGGGCAGTGGTGAGGGCACGCCGGACTGTCGGAGGGGTGGTATTGAGCGAGCGCCGCACTGTTGGAGGGGCGGTACTGAGGGAGCGCTGCACTGTCGGAGGGGCAGTACTGAGGGAGTGCCGCACTGTCGGAGTGGTGGTACTGAGGGAGCGCCGCTCTACAGAGGGAGTGCCGCACTGTCGGAGGGGCGGTACTGAGGGAGTGCCGCGGTACTGAGGGAGCGCCGCACTGTCGGAGTGGCGGTACTGAGGGAGCGCCGCACTGTCGGAGGGTCGGTATTGAGGGAGCACCGCACTGTCGGAGGGTCGGTATTGAGGGAGCACCGCACTGTCGGTGGGGCAGCACTGAGGGAGCGCCGCACTGTCCGGGGGGCAGCACTGAGGGAGCGCCGCACTGTCGGAAGGGCAGTAGTGAGGGAGCGCTGCACTGTTGGAGGGGCAGTACTGAGGGAGCGCTGCACTGTTGGAGGGGCAGTACTGAGGGAGCACTGCACTGTTGGAGGGGCAGTGCTGAGGGAGCGGCGCATTGTCGGAGGGGCAGTGCTGAGGGAGCGCCGCACTGTCGGAGGGGCAGTTCTGAGGAAGCGCCGCACTGTCGGAGGGGCAGTTCTGAGGAAGCGCCGCACTGTCGGAGGGGCAGTACTGAGGAAGCGCCGCACTGTCGGAGGGGCAGTACTGAGGAAGCGCCGCACTGTCGGAGGGGCAGTGGTGAGGGAGCGCATCACTGTCTGAGGGGCAGTACTGACGGAGCGCTGCACTGTCGGAGGAGCGGTACTGAGGGAGCGCCGGACTGTCGGAGGGGCGTTATGAGGGAGCGCAGCACTGTCCGATGGGCGGTACTGAGGGAGCGCCGCACTGTCGGAGGGGCGGTACTGAGGGAGCGCAGCACTGTCGGAGGGGCGGTACTGAGGGAGCGCCGCACTGTCGGAGGGGCAGTGCTGAGGGAGTACCGCACTGTCGGAGGGGCAGTACTGAGGGAGCGCCGCACTGTCGTAGGGTCGGTACTGAGGGAGCGCCGCACTGTCGGAGGGTCGGTACTGAGGGAGCACCGCACTGTCGGAGGGGCGTTGCTGAGGGAGCGAGTCACTGTCGGAGGGGCAGTGCTGAGGGAGCGCTGCACTGTCGGAGGGGCAGTGCTGAGGGAGCGCCGCACTGTCGGAGTGGCGGTGCTGAGGGAGCGCCACACTGTCTGAGGGGCAGTAGTGAGGGAGAGCCGCACTGTCTGAGGGGCGATATTGAAGGAGCGCCGCACTGTCGGAGTGGCGGTGCTGAGGGAGCGCCACACTGTTGGAGGGGCAGTAGTGAGGGAGCGCTGCACTGTCGGATGGGCAGTAGTGAGGGAGCGCCGCACTGTCGGAGTGACAGTGCTGAGGGAGCGCTGCACGGTCGGAGGGGCAGTTCTGAGGGAGCGGCGCACTGTCGGAGGGACAGTGCTGAGGGAGCGCTGCACGGTCGGAGGGGCAGTTCTGAGGGAGCGGCGCACTGTCGGAGGGGCAGTTCTGAGGGAGCGCTGCACGGTCGGAGGGGCAGTTCTGAGGGAGCGCTGCACGGTCGGAGGGGCAGTTCTGAGGGAGCGGCGCACTGTCGGAGGGGCAGTAGTGAGTGAATGCCGCAGTGTCGGAGGGGCGGAACTGAGGGAGCGCCGACTGTCGGAGGGGCGGTACTGAGGGAGCGACGCACTGTCGGAGGGGCGGTACTGAGGGAGCGTCGCACTGTCGGAGGGGCCGTATGGAGGGAGCACCGCACTGTCGGAGGGGCAGTGCGGAGGGAGTGCCGCACTGTCGGAGGGGCAGTACTGAGGGAGCGCCGCACTGTCGTAGGGTCGGTACTGAGGGAGCGCCGCACTGTCGGAGGGTCGGTACTGAGGGAGCACCGCACTGTCGGAGGGGCGTTGCTGAGGGAGCGAGTCACTGTCGGAGGGGCAGTGCTGAGGGAGCGCTGCACTGTCGGAGGGACAGTGCTGAGGGAGCGCCGCACTGTCGGAGTGGCGGTGCTGAGGGAGCGCCACATTGTCTGAGGGGCAGTAGTGAGGGAGAGCCGCACTGTCTGAGGGGCGATATTGAGGGAGCGCCGCACTGTCGGAGTGGCGGTGCTGAGGGAGCGCCACATTGTCGGAGGGGCGGTACTGAGGGAGCGCAGCACTGTCGGAGGGGCGGTACTGAGGGAGCGCCGCACTGTCGGAGGGGCAGTGCTGAGGGAGTACCGCACTGTCGGAGGGGCAGTACTGAGGGAGCGCCGCACTGTCGTAGGGTCGGTACTGAGGGAGCGCCGCACTGTCGGAGGGTCGGTACTGAGGGAGCACCGCACTGTCGGAGGGGCGTTGCTGAGGGAGCGAGTCACTGTCGGAGGGGCAGTGCTGAGGGAGCGCTGCACTGTCGGAGGGGCAGTGCTGAGGGAGCGCCGCACAATCGGAGTGGCGGTGCTGAGGGAGCGCCACACTGTCTGAGGGGCAGTAGTGAGGGAGAGCCGCACTGTCTGAGGGGCGATATTGAGGGAGCGCCGCACTGTCGGAGTGGCGGTGCTGAGGGAGCGCCACACTGTTGGAGGGGCAGTAGTGAGGGAGCGCTGCACTGTCGGAGGGGCAGTAGTGAGGGAGCGCCGCACTGTCGGATGGGCAGTACTGAGGGAGCGACACACTGCCGAAGGGGCAGTGCTGAGGGAGCGGCGCACTGTCGGAGGGACAGTGCTGAGGGAGCGCTGCACGGTCGGAGGGGCAGTTCTGAGGGAGCGGCGCACTGTCGGAGGGGCAGTTCTGAGGGAGCGGCGCACTGTCGGAGGGGCAGTAGTGAGGGAGTACCGCACTGTCGGAGGGGCAGTGGTGAGGGAGCGCTGCACGGTCGGAGGGGCAGTTCTGAGGGAGCGGCGCACTGTCGGAGGGGCAGTTCTGAGGGAGCGGCGCACTGTCTGAGGGGCAGTACTGAGGAAGTGCCGCACTGTCTGAGGGGCAGTACTGAGGGAGCGCCGCACTGTCGGAGGGGCGAAACTGAGTGAATGCCGCAGTGTCGGAGGGGCGGAACTGAGGGAGTGCCGACTGTCGGAGGGGCGGTACTGAGGGAGCGCCGCATTGTCGGAGGGGCGGTATTGAGGGAGCATCGCACTGTCGGAGGGGCAGTACTGAGGGAGCGCCGCATGGTCGGAGGGGCAGTTCTGAGGGAGCGCCGCACCGTCGGAGGGGGAGTACTGAGGAAGCGCCGCAATGTCGGAGGGGCAATGGTGAGGGAGCGCCGCACTGTCGGAGGGGCAGTGGTGAGGGCACACCGGACTGTCGGAGGGGTGGTATTGAGCGAGCGCCGCACTGTTGGAGGGGCGGTACTGAGGGAGCGCTGCACTGTCGGAGGGGCAGTACTGAGGGAGTGCCGCACTGTCGGAGTGGTGGTACTGAGGGAGCGCCGCTCTACAGAGGGAGTGCCGCACTGTCGGAGGGGCGGTACTGAGGGAGCGCCGCGGTACTGAGGGAGAGCCGCACTGTCGGAGTGGCGGTACTGAGGGAGCGCCGCACTGTCGGAGGGTCGGTATTGAGGGAGCACCGCACTGTCGGTGGGGCAGCACTGAGGGAGCGCCGCACTGTCGGAAGGGCAGTAGTGAGGGAGCGCTGCACTGTTGGAGGGGCAGTACTGAGGGAGCGCTGCACTGTTGGAGGGGCAGTACTGAGGGAGCGCTGCACTGTTGGAGGGGCAGTACTGAGGGAGCGCTGCACTGTTGGAGGGGCAGTGCTGAGGGAGCGGCGCATTGTCGGAGGGGCAGTGCTGAGGGAGCGCCGCACTGTCGGAGGGGCAGTTCTGAGGAAGCGCCGCACTGTCGGAGGGGCAGTACTGAGGAAGCGCCGCACTGTCGGAGGGGCAGTGGTGAGGGAGCGCATCACTGTCTGAGGGGCAGTACTGACGGAGCGCTGCACTGTTGGAGGAGCGGTACTGAGGGAGCGCCGGACTGTCGGAGGGGCGTTATGAGGGAGCGCAGCACTGTCGGAGGGGCAGTAGTGAGGGAGTGCTGTACTGTCGGAGGGGCAGTACTGCGGGAGCGCCGCACTGATGGAGGGGCAGTGCTGATGGAGCGCAGCACTGTCGGAGGAGCGGTACTGAGGGATGGCCGCACTGTCGGAGGGGCGGTACTGAGGGAGCGCAGCACTGTCGGAGGGGCAGTACTGAGGGAGCGCCGCACTGTCGGAGGAGCGGTACTGAGGGATGGCCGCACTGTCGGAGGGGCGGTACTGAGGGAGCGCCGCACTGTCGGAGGGGCAGTGCTGAGGGAGTGCCGCACTGTCGGAGGGGCAGTCCTGAGGGAGCGCCGCACTGTCGTAGGGTCGGTACTGAGGGAGCGCCGCACTGTCGGAGGGTCGGTACTGAGGGAGCACCGCACTGTCGGAGGGGCGTTGCTGAGGGAGCGAGTCACTGTCGGAGGGGCAGTGCTGAGGGAGCGCTGCACTGTCGGAGGGGCAGTGCTGAGGGAGCGCCGCACTGTCGGAGTGGCGGTGCTGAGGGAGCGCCACATTGTCTGAGGGGCAGTAGTGAGGGAGAGCCGCACTGTCTGAGGGGCGATATTGAGGGAGCGCCGCACTGTCGGAGTGGCGGTGCTGAGGGAGCGCCACACTGTCGGAGGAGCGGTACTGAGGGAGCGCAGCACTGTCGGAGGGGCGGTACTGAGGGAGCGCCGCACTGTCGGAGGGGCAGTGCTGAGGGAGTACCGCACTGTCGGAGGGGCAGTACTGAGGGAGCGCCGCACTGTCGTAGGGTCGGTACTGAGGGAGCGCCGCACTGTCGGAGGGTCGGTACTGAGGGAGCACCGCACTGTCGGAGGGGCGTTGCTGAGGGAGCGAGTCACTGTCGGAGGGGCAGTGCTGAGGGAGCGCTGCACTGTCGGAGGGGCAGTGCTGAGGGAGCGCCGCACTGTCGGAGTGGCGGTGCTGAGGGAGCGCCACACTGTCTGAGGGGCAGTAGTGAGGGAGAGCCGCACTGTCTGAGGGGCGATATTGAGGGAGCGCCGCACTGTCGGAGTGGCGGTGCTGAGGGAGCGCCACACTGTTGGAGGGGCAGTAGTGAGGGAGCGCTGCACTGTCGGATGGGCAGTAGTGAGGGAGCGCCGCACTGTCGGAGGGACAGTGCTGAGGGAGCGCTGCACGGTCGGAGGGGCAGTTCTGAGGGAGCGGCGCACTGTCGGAGGGACAGTGCTGAGGGAGCGCTGCACGGTCGGAGGGGCAGTTCTGAGGGAGCAGCGCACTGTCGGAGGGGCAGTTCTGAGGGAGCGCTGCACGGTCGGAGGGGCAGTTCTGAGGGAGCGCTGCACGGTCGGAGGGGCAGTTCTGAGGGAGCGGCGCACTGTCGGAGGGGCAGTAGTGAGGGAGCGCCGCACTGTCGGAGGGGCAGTACTGAGGAAGCGCCGCACTGTCGGAGGGGCAGTGGTGAGGGAGCGCATCACTGAGGGGCAGTACTGACGGAGCGCCGCACTGTCGGAGGAGCGGCACTGAGGGAGCACCGCACTGTCGGAGGGGCGTTATGAGGGAGCGCAGCACTGTCGGAGGGGCAGTAGTGAGGGAGTGCTGTACTGTCGCAGGGACAGTACTGCGGGAGCGCCGCACTGATGGAGGGGCAGTGCTGATGGAGCGCAGCACTGTCGGAGGAGCGGTACTGAGGGATGGCCGCACTGTCGGAGGGGCAGTGCTGAGGGAGTACCGCACTGTCGGAGGGGCAGTACTGAGGGAGCGCCGCACTGTCGTAGGGTCGGTACTGAGGGAGCGCCGCACTGTCGGAGGGTCGGTACTGAGGGAGCAGCGCACTGTCGGAAGGGCGTTGCTGAGGGAGCGAGTTACTGTCGGAGGGGCAGTGCTGAGGGAGCGCTGCACTGTCGGAGGGGCAGTAGTGAGGGAGCGCCGCACTGTCGGAGGGACGGTACTGAGGGAGCGCCGCACTGTCGGAGGGGCGGTACTGAGTGAATGCCGCAGTGTCGGAGAGGCGGAACTGAGGGAGCTCCGACTGTCGGAGGGGCGGTACTGAGGGAGCGTCGCACTGTCGGAGGGGCGGTACTGAGGGAGCGACGCACTGTCGGAGGGGCGGTACTGAGGGAGCGTCGCACTGTCGGAGGGGCCGTACGGAGGGAGCACCGCACTGTCGGAGGGGCAGTGCGGAGGGAGCGCCGCACGGTCGGAGGGGCAATTCTGAGGGAGCGCCGCACCGTCGGAGGGGGAGTACTGAGGAAGCGCCGCAATGTCGGAGGGGCAATGGTGAGGGAGCGCCGCACTGTCGGAGGGGCAGTGGTGAGGGCACGCCAGACTGTTGGAGGGGCGGTACTGAGGGAGTGCCGCACTGTCGGAGGGGCGGTACTGAGGGAGCGCCGCGGTACTGAGGGAGAGCCGCACTGTCGGAGGGGCGGTACTGAGGGAGCGCCGCGGTACTGAGGGAGAGCCGCACTGTCGGAGTGGCGGTACTGAGGGAGCGCCGCACTGTCGGAGGGTCGGTATTGAGAGAGCACCGCACTGTCGGTGGGGCAGCACTGAGGGAGCGCTGCACTGTTGGAGGGGCAGTACTGAGGGAGCGCTGCACTGTTGGAGGGGCAGTACTGAGGGAGCGCTGCACTGTTGGAGAGGCAGTGCTGAGGGAGCGGCGCATTGTCGGAGGGGCAGTGCTGAGGGACCGCCGCACTGTCGGAGGGGCAGTGCTGAGGGAGCGCCGCACTGTTGGAGGGGCAGTGCTGAGGGAGCGGCGCATTGTCGGAGGGGCAGTGCTGAGGGAGCGCCGCACTGTCGGAGGGGCAGTTCTGAGGGAGCGCCGCACTGTCGGAGGGGCAGTACTGAGGAAGCGCCGCACTGTCGGAGGGGCAGTGGTGAGGGAGCGCATCACTGTCGGAGGGGCGGTACTGAGGGAGCGTCGCACTGTCGGGGGGGGCGGTACTGAGGGAACGTCGCACTGTCGGAGGGGCGTTGCTGAGGGAGCACCGCACTGTCGGAGGGACAGTACTGAGGGAGCGCCGCACTGTCGGAAGGGCGGTACTGAGGGAGCACCGCACTGTCGGAGGGGCGTTGCTGAGGGAGCACCGCACTGTCGGAGGGGCGTTGCTGAGGGAGCGAGTCACTGTCAGAGGGGCAGTGCTGAGGGAGCGCTGCACTGTCGGAGGGCCAGTGCTGAGGGAGCGCCGCACAGTCGGAGTGGCGGTGCTGAGGGAGCGCTGCACTGTTGGAGGGGCAGTAGTGAGGGAGCGCTGCACTGTCGGGGGGGGCAGTGGTGAGGGAGCGGCGCACTGTCGGGGGGGCATTACTGAGGGAACGTCGCACTGTCGTGGGGGCGGTACTCAGGGAGCGCCGCACTGTCGGAGGGGCGGTACTGAGGGAACGCCGCACTGTCGGAGGGGCAGTACTGAGGGAGCGACGCACTGTCGGAGGGTCGGTACTGAGGGAGCGCCGCACTGTCGTGGGGGCAGCACTGAGGGAGCGCCGCACTGTCTGAGGGGCAGTACTGAGGGAGCGCCAAACTTTCGTAGGGTCAGTACTGACAGAGCGCCGGACTGTCAGAGGGGCGGTACTGAGGGAACGCCGCACTGTCGGAGGGACAGTACTGCGGGAGCGCCGCACTGATGGAGGGGCAGTGCTGAAGGAGCGCAGCACTGTCGGAGGAGCGGTACTGAGGGATGGCCGCACTGTCGGAGGAGCGGTACTGAGGGATGGCCGCACTGTCGGAGGGGCGGTACTGAGGGAGCGTCGCACTGTCGGAGGATCGGTACTGAGGGAGCGACACACAGCCGGAGGGGCAGTGGTGAGGAAGCGCCGCACTGTCGGAGGGGCCGTACGGAGGGACCACCGCACTGTCGGAGGGGCAGTGCTCTGGGAGCGCTGCACTGTCGGAGGGGCAGTACTGAGGAAGCGCCGCACTGTCGGAGGGGCAGTGGTGAGGGAGCGCATCACTGTCTGAGGGGCAGTACTGACGGAGCGCCGCACTGTCGGAGGAGCGGTACTGAGGGAGCGCCGGCCTGTCGGAGGGGCGGTATTGAGGGAGCGCCGCACTGTCGGAGGGGCGACACTGAGGGAGCACCGCACTGTCGGAGGGGCGTTATGAGGGAGCGCAGCACTGTCGTGGGGGCGGTACAGAGGGAGCTCAGCACTGTCACAGGGGCGGTACTGAGGGAGCGCCGCACTGTCGGAGGAGCGGCACTGAGGGAGCGCCGCACTGTCGGAGGGTCGGTACTGAGGGGGCACCGCACTGTCGGAGGGGCGTTGCTGAGGGAGCGAGTCACTGTCAGAGGGGCAGTGCTGAGGGAGCGCTGCACTGTCGGAGGGGCGATATTGAGGGAGCGCCGCACAGTCGGAGTTGCGGTGCTGAGGGAGCGCCACACTGTTGGAGGGGCAGTAGTGAGGGAGCGCTGCACTGTCGGAGGGGCAGTAGTGAGGGAGCGCCGCACTGTCGGATGGGCAGTACTGAGGGAGCGACACACTGCCGAAGGGGCAGTGCTGAGGGAGCGGCGCACTGTCGGAGGGGCAGTTCTGAGGGAGCGGCGCACTGTCGGAGGGGCAATAGTGAGGGAGTACCGCACTGTCGGAGGGGCAGTGGTGAGGGAGCGGCGCACTGTCTGAGGGGCAGTACTGAGGGATCGCCGCACTGTCGGAGGGGCGAAACTGAGTGAATGCCGCAGTGTCGGAGGGGCGGAACTGAGGGAGTGCCGACTGTCGGAGGGGCGGTACTGAGGGAGCGCCGCACTGTCGGAGGGGCGGTATTGAGGGAGCGTCGCACTGTCGGAGGGGCGGTACTGAGGGAGCGCCGCACTGTCGGAGGGGCAGTACTGAGGGAGCGCCGCATGGTCGGAGGGGCAGTTCTGAGGGAGCGCCGCACCGTCGGAGGGGGAGTACTGAGGAAGCGCCGCAATGTCGGAGGGGCAATGGTGAGGGCACGCCGGACTGTCGGAGGGGTGGTATTGAGCGAGCGTCGCACTGTTGGAGGGGCGGTACTGAGGGAGCGCTGCACTGTCGGAGGGGCAGTACTGAGGGAGTGCCGCACTGTTGGAGGGGCGGTACTGAGGGAGCGCTGCACTGTCGGAGGGGCAGTACTGAGGGAGTGCCGCACTGTCGGAGTGGTGGTACTGAGGGAGCGCCGCTCTACAGAGGGAGTGCCGCACTGTCGGAGGGGCGGTACTGAGGGAGCGCCGCGGTACTGAGGGAGCGCCGCACTGTCGGAGTGGCGGTACTGAGGGAGCGCCGCACTGTCGGAGGGTCGGTATTGAGGGAGCACCGCACTGTCGGTGGGGCAGCACTGAGGGAGCGCCGCACTGTCGGGGGGGCAGCACTGAGGGAGCGCCGCACTGTCGGAAGGGCAGTAGTGAGGGAGCGCTGCACTGTTGGAGGGGCAGTACTGAGGGAGCGCTGCACTGTTGGAGGGGCAGTACTGAGGGAGCGCTGCACTGTTGGAGGGGCAGTGCTGAGGGAGCGGCGCATTGTCGGAGGGGCAGTGCTGAGGGAGCGCCGCACTGTCGGAGGGGCAGTTCTGAGGGAGCGCCGCACTGTCAGAGGGGCAGTACTGAGGAAACGCCGCACTGTCGGAGGGGCAGTGGTGAGGGAGCGCATCACTGTCTGAGGGGCAGTACTGACGGAGCGCTGCACTGTCGGAGGAGCGGTACTGAGGGAGCGCCGGACTGTCGGAGGGGCGTTATGAGGGAGCGCAGCACTGTCGGAGGGGCAGTAGTGAGGGAGTGCTGTACTGTCGGAGGGGCAGTACTGCGGGAGCGGCGCACTGATGGAGGGGCGTTGCTGAGGGAGCGAGTCACTGTCGGAGGGGCAGTAGTGAGGGAGAGCCGCACTGTCTGAGGGGCGATATTGAGGGAGCACCGCACTGTCGGAGTGGCGGTGCTGAGGGAGCGCCACACTGTTGGAGGGGCAGTAGTGAGGGAGCGCTGCACTGTCGGATGGGCAGTAGTGAGGGAGCGCCGCACTGTCGGAGGGACAGTGCTGAGGGAGCGCTGCACGGTCGGAGGGGCAGTTCTGAGAGAACGGCGCACTGTCGGAGGGACAGTGCTGAGGGAGCGCTGCACGGTCGGAGGGGCAGTTCTGAGGGAGCGGCGCACTGTCGGAGGGGCAGTTCTGAGGGAGCGCTGCACGGTCGGAGGGGCAGTTCTGAGGGAGCGGCGCACTGTCGGAGGGGCAGTAGTGAGGGAGCGCCGCACTGTCGGAGGGGCGGTACTGAGTGAATGCCGCAGTGTCGGAGGGGCGGAACTGAGGGAGCGCCGACTGTCGGAGGGGCGGTACTGAGGGAGCGTCGCACTGTCGGAGGGGCGGTACTGAGGGAGCGACGCACTGTCGGAGGGGCGGTACTGAGGGAGCGTCGCACTGTCGGAGGGGCCGTACGGAGGGAGCACCGCACTGTCGGAGGGGCAGTGCGGAGGGAGCGCCGCACGGTCGGAGGGGCAATTCTGAGGGAGCGCCGCACCGTCGGAGGGGGAGTACTGAGGAAGCGCCGCAATGTCGGAGGGGCAATGGTGAGGGAGCGCCGCACTGTCGGAGGGGTAGTGGTGAGGGCATGCCAGACTGTTGGAGGGGCGGTATTGAGCGAGCGCCGCACTGTTGGAGGGGCAGTACTGAGGGAGCGCCGCACTGTCGGAGGGGCGGTACTGAGGGAGTGCCGCACTGTCGGAGGGGCGGTACTGAGGGAGCGCCGCGGTACTGAGGGAGCGCCGCACTGTCGGAGGGACAGTGCTGAGGGAGCGCTGCACGGTCGGAGGGGCAGTTCTGAGGGAGCGGCGCACTGTCGGAGGGGCAGTTCTGAGGGATCTCTGCATGGTCGGAGGGGCGGTACTGAGGGAGTGCCGCACTGTCGGAGGGGCGGTACTGAGGGAGCGCCGCAGTGTCGGAGGGACGGTACTGAGGGAGTGGCGCACTGTCGAAGGGGCAGCACTGAGGGAGTGCCGCACTGTCGGAGGGGCCGTACTGAGGGAGAGCTGCACTGTCGGTGGGGCAGTGCGGAGGGAGCGCCGCACGGTCGGAGGGGCAATTCTGAGGGAGCGCCGCACCGTCGGAGGGGGAGTACTGAGGAAGCGCCGCAATGTCGGAGGGGCAATGGTGAGGGAGCGCCGCACTGTCGGAGGGGTAGTGGTGAGGGCACGCCAGACTGTTGGAGGGGCGGTATTGAGCGAGCGCCGCACTGTTGGAGGGGCAGTACTGAGGGAGCGCCGCACTGTCGGAGGGGCGGTACTGAGGGAGTGCCGCACTGTCGGAGGGGCGGTACTGAGGGAGCGCCGCGGTACTGAGGGAGCGCCGCACTGTCGGAGGGACAGTGCTGAGGGAGCGCTGCACGGTCGGAGGGGCAGTTCTGAGGGAGCGGCGCACTGTCGGAGGGGCAGTTCTGAGGGAGCGCTGCATGGTCGGAGGGGCGGTACTGAGGGAGTGCCGCACTGTCGGAGGGGCGGTACTGAGGGAGCGCCGCAGTGTCGGAGGGACGGTACTGAGGGAGTGGCGCACTGTCGAAGGGGCAGCACTGAGGGAGTGCCGCACTGTCGGAGGGGCCGTACTGAGGGAGAGCTGCACTGTCGGTGGGGCGGTACTGATGGAGCGCCGCGGTACTGAGGGATTGCCGTAATGGGAGCGCAGCAATGTCGGAGGGGCGGTACTGAGGGAGCGGCGCAACTGTCGGAGGGGCAGTACTGAGGGAGTGCCGCACTGGCGGAGGGGCGGTACTGAGGGAGCGGCGCACTGTCGGAGGGGCGGTACTGAGGGAGCGGCGCACTGTCGGAGGGGCAGTACTGAGGGAGTGCCGCACTGGCGGAGGGGCGGTACTGAGGGAGCGGCGCACTGTCGGAGGGGCGGTACTGAGGGAGCGGCGCACTGTCGGAGGGGCAGTACTGAGGGAGCGGCGCACTGTCGGAGGGGCGGTACTGAGGGAGCGGCGCACTGTCGGAGGGGCAGTACTGAGGGAGCGCCGAACTGTCGGAGGGGCAGTAGTGAGGGAGCGCTGCACTAATGGAGGGGCAGTGCGGAGGGAGCACCGGAATGTCGGAGGGGCGGTACTGAGGGAACGCCGCAGTACTGAGGATGGGGATGTACTGAGGGAGACCCGCGGTACTGAGGGAGTGCCGCACTGTCGGAGGGGCAATGCTGAGGGAACGCCGCACTGTCGAAGAGGCGGTACTGAGGAAGCGCCTCACTGTCGGAGGGGCAGTACTGAGGGAATGCCACACTGTCGGAGGGGCAGTACTGAGGGAGTGGCCTCACTGTCGGAGGAGCGGTACTGAGGGAGCGCCGCACTGTCGGAGGAGCAGTGCTGATGGAGCGCCACACTGTCAGAGGGACGGTACTAAGGGAGTGCCGCACTGTCGGAGGAGCAGTGCTGATGGAGCGCCGCAGTGTCGGGGGGCGGTACTAAGGGAGTGCCGCACTGTCGGAGGGGCGGTCCTGAGGTAGTGCCACACTGTCGGAGGGGCAGTGCTGAGGGAGCGCCGCACAGTCTGAGGGGCAGGACTGAGGGAGTGCTGCAGTGTCGGAGGGGCGGTACTGAGGGAGTGCCGCACTGTCGGAGGGGCGGTACTGAGGGAATGCAGTTCTGAAGGAGTGCAGCACTGTTGGAGGGGCAGTACTGAGGGAGCGCCGCACTGTCAGGGGCATACTGAGGGAATGCAGTTCTGAGGGAGTACAGCACTGTCGGAGGGGCGGTACTGAGGGAGCGTTGCACTGCCGGAGGGGCACTGCTGAGGGAACACCGCACTGTCAGAGGGGCAGTATTGAGGGAGCGCCGCACGTCGGGGGCAGTACTGAGGGAGTGCTGCACTGTCGGAGGGGCAGTACTGAGGAAATGCAGTTCTGAGGGAGTGCAGCACTGTCGGAGGGGCAGTACTGAGTAGTGCCGCACTGTCAGAGGGGCAGTACTGAGGGAGCTTTGCACTGTCGGAGGGGCAGTACTGAGGGAGCGCCGCACTGTCAGAGGGGCAGTACTGGGGGCGCGCAGCACTATCCGAGGGGCAGTCCTAAGGGAGCGCCGCACTGTCGGAGGGGCAATACTGAGGGAGCTTTGCACTGTTGTAGGGGCAGTACTGAGGGAGCACCGCACTGTTGTCGGGTCAGTACTGGGGGAGCGCCGAAGGGTCGGAGGGGCAGTCCTGAGGGAGCGCCGCACTGTCGGAGGGGCAATACTATCTGAGTTCCGCACTGTCGGAGGAGCACTACTGAGGGAGCTCCACACTGTCGGAGGGGCAGTACTGAGGGAGCGCCGCACTGTCGGAGGGGCAATACTGAGGGTGTGCTGCATGGTCTGACGGGCAGGACTGAGGGAGCGCTGCACTGTTGCAGGGGCAGTACTGAGGGAGCGCTGCACTGTCGGAGGGGCAGTGCTGAGGGAGCGCGCAGTGTCGGAGGGACGGTACTGAGGGAGTTGCGCACTGTCGAAGGGGCAGCACTGAAGGAGCGCCGCACTGTCGGAGGGGCCGTACTGAGGGAGAGCTGCACTGTCGGTGGGGCGGTACTGAGGGAGCGCCGCGGTACTGAGGGTTTGCTGTACTGGGAGCGCAGCAATGTCGGAGGGGCGGTACTGAGGGAGCGGCGCACTGTCGGAGGAGCAGTACTGAGGGAGTGCCGCACTGTTGGAGGGGCGGTACTGAGGGAGCGGCGCACTGTCGGAGGGGCAGTACTGAGGGAGCGCTGAACTGTCGGAGGGGCAGTGCGGAGGGAGCACCGGAATGTCGGAGGGGCGGTACTCAGGGAACGCCGCAGTACTGAGGATGGGGAGGTACTGAGGGAGACCCGCGGTACTGAGGAAGTGCCGCACTGTCGGAGGGGCAATGCTGAGGGAGCGCCGCACTGTCGGAGGGGCGTTACTGAGGGAGTGCCACACTGTCGGAGGGGCAGTACTGAGGGAGCGCCTCACTGTCGGAGGGGCGGTACTGAGGGAGCGCCGCACTGTCGGAGGAGCAGTGCTGAGGAAGCGCCGCAGTGTCGGGAGGCGGTACTGAGGGAACGCAGCACTGTCGGAGGGGCAGTCGTGAGGGAGCGCTGCAGTGTCGGAGGGGCAGTGCTGAGGGAGCGCCGCACTATCGGAGGGGCAGTGCTGAGGGAGCGCCGCACTGTCAGAGGGGCGGTCCTGAGTGAGTGCCACACTGTCGGAGGGGCGGTCCTGAGGTAGTGCCGCACAGTCTGAGGGGCAGTACTGAGGGAGTGCTGCAGTGTCGGAGGGGCGGTACTGAGGGAGCGCCGCACTGTTAGGGGCGTACTGAGGGAATGCAGTTCTGAGGGAGTGCAGCACTGTCGGAGGGGCAGTACTGAGGGAGCGCCGCACTGTCAGGGGCGTACTGAGGGAATGCAGTTCTGAGGGAGTGCAACACTGTCGGAGGGGCGGTACTGAGGGAGCGTTGCACTGCCGGAGGGGCACTGCTGAGGGAACACCGCACTGTCGGAGGGGCGGTACTGAGGGAGCGGCGCACTGTCGGAGGGGCAGTACTGAGGGAGCGCTGAACTGTCGGAGGGGCAGTAGTGAGGGAGCGCTGCACTGTTGGAGGGGCAGTACTGAGGGAGCGCTGCACTAATGGAGGGACAGTGCGGAGGGAGCACCGGAATGTCGGAGGGGCGGTACTGAGGGAGCGCTGCAGTACTGAGGATGGGGAGGTACTGAGGGAGACCCGCGGTACTGAGGGAGTGCCGCACTGTTGGAGGTGCAATGCTGAGGGAGCGCCGCACTGTCGAATAGGCGGTAGTGAGGGAGCGCCTCACTGTTGGAGGGGCGGTACTGAGGGAGCGCCACACTGTCGGAGGGGCAGTACTGAGGGATCGCCGCACAGTCTGAGGGGCAGTACTGAGGGGAGTGCCGCAGTGTCGGAGGGGCGGTACTGAGGGAGTGCCGCACTGTCAGGGGCATACTGAGGGAATGCAGTTCTGAGGGACTGCAGCACTGTCGGAGGGGCGGTACTGAGGGAGCGCCGCACTGTCAGGGACATACTGAGGGAATGCAGTTCTGAGGGACTGCAGCACTGTCGGAGGGGCGGTACTGAGGGAGCGTTGCACTGCCGGAGGGGCACTGCTGAGGGAACACCGCACTGTCGGAGGGGCAGTATTGAGGGAGCGCCGCACTGTCGGGGGCAGTACTGAGGGAGTGCTGCACTGTCGGAGGGGCAGTACTGAGGGAGCGCCGCACTGTTGTAGGGTCAGTACTGAGGGAGTGCTGCACGGTCTGACGGGCAGTACTGAGGGAGCACCGCACTGTTGGAGGAGCAGTAATGAGGGAGCGCCGCACTGTCGGAGGGGCAGTACTGACGGAGTGCCGCATTGTCAGAGGAGCAGTACTGAGGGAGTGCCGCAGGGTCGGAGGGGTGGTGCTGAGGGAGCTCCGCACTGTCGGAGGGGCGGTTCTGAGGGAGCGGCGCACTGTCGGAGGGGCAGTACTGAGGCAGCGCTGAACTGTCGGAGGGGCAGTAGTGAGGGAGCGCTGCACTGTTGCAGGGGCAGTACTGAGGGAGCGCCGCACTGATGGAGGGGCAGTACTGATGGAGCGCCGCACTGTCGGTGGGGCGGTATTGAGGGAGCGCCGCGGTACTGAGGGATTGCCATACTGGGAGCGCAGCAATGTCGGAGGGGCGGTACTGAGGGAGCGCCGCGGTACTGAGGGATTGCCGTACTGGGAGCGCCGCACTGTCGGAGGGGCCGTACTGTCGGTGGGGCGGTACTGAGAGAGCGCCGCGGTACTGAGGGATTGCCGTACTGGGAGCGCAGCAATGTCGGAGGGGCGGTACTGAGAGAGCGCTGCGGTACTGAGGGATTGCCGTACTGGGAGCGCAGCAATGTCGGAGGGGCGGTACTGAGGGAGCGGCGCGCTGTTGGAGGGGCAGTACTGAGGGAGTGCCGCACTGTCGGAGGGGCGGTACTGAGGGAGCGGCGCATTGTCGGAGGGGCAGTACTGAGGGAGCGCTGAACTGTCAGAGGGGCAGTAGTGAGGGAGCGCTGCACTGTTGGAGGGGCAGTACTGAGGGAGCGCTGCACTAATGGAGGGGCAGTGCGGAGGGAGCACCGGAATGTCGGAGGGGCGGTACTGAGGGAACGCCGCAGTACTGAGGATGGGGAGGTACTGAAGGAGACCCGCGGTACTGAGGGAACGCCGCACTGTCGAAGAGGCGGTACTGAGGAAGCGCCTCACTGTCGGAGGGGCGGTACTGAGGGAGTGCCACACTGTCGGAGGGGCAGTACTGAGGGAGCGCCTCACTGTCGGAGGGGCGGTACTGAGGGAGCGCCGCACTGTCGGAGGAGCAGTGCTGATGGAGCGCCGCAGTGTCGGGGGGCGGTACTGAGGGAGCGCAGCAGTGTCGGAGGGGCAGTGCTGAGGGAGCGCCGCACTGTCAGAGGGGTGGTACTAAGGGAGTGCCGCACTGTCGGAGGGGCGGTCCTGAGGTAGTGCCACACTGTCGGAGGGGCAGTGCTGAGGGAGCGCCGCACAGTCTGAGGTGCAGGACTGAGGGAGTGCCGCAGGGTCGGAGGGGCGGTACTGAGGGAGTGCCGCACTGTCGGAGGGGCGGTACTGAGGGAACACCGCACTGTCGGAGGGGCAGTATTGAGGGAGTGCCGCACTGTCGGGGGCAGTTCTGAGGGAGTGCAGCACTGTCGGAGGGGCAGTACTGAGTAGTGCCGCACTGTCAGAGGGATAGTACTGAGGGAGCGACGCACTGTCGGAAGAGCAGTACTGATGCAGCGCCGCACTGTCGGAGGGGCAGTACTGAGGGAGCTTTGCACTGTTGGAGGGGCAGTACTGAGGGAGCACCGCACTGTCAGAGGGGCAGTACTGGGGGCGCGCCGCACTGTCTGAGGGGCACTACTGAGGGAGCTCCGCACTGTCGGAGGGGCTGTACTGAGGGAGCTTTGCACTGTTGTAGGGGCAGTACTGAGGGAGCGCCGCACTGTTGTAGGGTCAGTACTGGGGGAGCGCCGCAGGATCGGAGGGGCAGTCCTGAGGGAGCGCCGCACTGTCGGAGGGGCAGTACTGTCTGAGTTCCGCACTGTCGGAGGAGCACTACTGAGGGAGTGCTGCATGGTCTGACGGGCAGTACTGAGGGAGCGCTGCACTGTTGCAGGGGCAGTACTGAGGGAGCGCCGCACTGTCGGAGGGGCAGTGCTGAGGGAGCGCCGCAGTGTCGGAGGGACGGTACTGAGGGAGTGGCGCACTGTCGGAGGGGCCGTACTGAGGGAGAGCTGCACTGTCGGTAGGGCGGTACTGAGGGAGCGCCGCGGTACTGAGGGATTGCCGTACTGGGAGCGCAGCAATGTCGGAGGGGCGGTACTGAGGGAGCGGCGCACTGTCGGAGGGGCAGTACTGAGGGAGTGCCGCACTGTCGGAGGGGCGGTACTGAGGGAGCGGCGCACTGTCGGAGGGGCAGTACTGAGGGAGCGCTGAACTGTCGGATGGGCAGTAGTGAGGGAGTGCTGCACTGTTGGAGGGGCAGTACTGAGGGAGCGCTGCACTAATGGAGGGGCAGTGCGGAGGGAGCACCGGAATGTCGGAGGGGCGATACTGAGAGAACGCCGCAGTACTGAGGATGGGGAGGTACTGAGGGAGACCCGCGGTACTGAGGGAGTGCCACACTGTCGGAGGGGCAATGCTGAGGGAGCGCCTCACTGTCGGAGGGGCGGTACTGAGGGAATGCCACACTGTCGGAGGGGCAGTACTGAGGGAGCGCCTCACTGTCGGAGGGGCGGTACTGAGGGAGCGCCGCACTGTCGGAGGGGCAGTCGCGAGGGAGCGCTGCAGTGTCGGAGGGGCAGTGCTGAGGGAGCGCCGCACTATGGGAGGGGCAGTACTGAGGGAGCGGCGCACTGTCAGAGGGGCGGTCTTGAGTGAGTGCCACACTGTCGGATGGGCGGTCCTGAGGGAGCGCCGCACAGTCTGAGGGGCAGTACTGAGGGAGTGCTGCCGTGTCGGAGGGGCGGTACTGAGGGAGTGCCGCACTGTCGGAGGAGCGGTACTGAGGTAGCGCCACACTGTCGGCGGAGCAGTATTGAGGGAATGCAGTTCTGAGGGAGTGCAGCACTGTCGGAGGGGCGGTACTGAGGGAATGCAGTTCTGAGGGAGTGCAGCACTGTTGGAGGGGCAGTACTGAGGGAGCGCCGCACTGTCAGGGGCATACTGAGGGAATGCAGTTCTGAGGGAGTGCAGCACTGTCGGAGGGGCGGTACTGAGGGAGCGTTGCACTGCCGGAGGGGCACTGCTGAGGGAACACCGCACTGTCGGAGGGGCAGTATTGAGGGAGCGCCGCACTGTCGGAGGCAGTACTGAGGGAGTGCTGCACTGTCGGAGGGGCAGTACTGAGGAAATGCAGTTCTGAGGGAGTGCAGCACTGTTGGAGGGGCAGTACTGAGTAGTGCCGCACTGTCAGAGAGATAGTACTGAGGGAGCGGCGCACTGTCGGAGGGGCAGTACTGAGGGAGTGCCGCACTGTCGGAGGGGCGCTACTGAGGGAGCGGCGCACTGTCGGAGGGGCAGTACTGAGGGAGCGCTGAACTGTCGGAGGGGCAGTAGTGAGGGAGTGCTGCACTGTTGGAGGGGCAGTACTGAGGGAGCACTGCACTACTGGAGGGGCAGTGCGGAGGGAGCACCAGAATGTCGGAGGGGCGGTACTGAGGGAGCGCCGCAGTACTGAGGACGGGGAGGTACTGAGGGAGACCCGCGGTACTGAGGGAGCGTCTCACTGTTGGAGGGGCGGTACTGAGGGAGTGCCACACTGTCGGAGGGGCAGTACTGAGGGAGCGCCTCACTGTCGGAGGGGCGGTACTGAGGGAGCGGCGCACTGTCGGAGGGGCAGTGCTGAGGGAGCGCCGCAGTGTCGGGGGGCCGTACTGAGGGAGAGCTGCACAGTCGGAGGGGCGGTACTGAGGGAGCGCCGCGGTACTGAGGGAGTGCCGTACTGGGAGCGCCGCAATGTCGGAGGGGCGGTACTGAGGGAGCGGCGCACTGTTGGAGGGGCAGTACTGAGGGAGCGTTGCACTGATGGAGGGGCAGTGCGGAGGGAGCACCGGAATGTCGGAGGGGCGGTACTGAGGGAGCGCCGCGGTACTGAGGGAGTGCTGCACTGTCGGAGGGGCAATGCTGAGGGAGCGCCGCACTGTCGAAGAGGCGGTACTGAGGGAGCGCCGCACTGTCGGAGGGGCGGTACTGAGGGAGTGCCACACTGTCGGAGGGGCAGTACTGAGGGAGCGCCTCACTGTCGGAGGGGCGGTACTGAGGGAGCGCAGCACTGTCGGTGGGGCAGTAGTGAGGGAGCGCTGCAGTGTCGGGTCGGTGGGGCAGTAGTGAGGGAGCGCTGCAGTGTCGGAGGGGCAGTGCTGAGTGAGCGCCGCACTGTCGGAGGGGCAGTGCTAAGGGAGCACCGCACTGTCGGAGGGGCAGTACTGAAGGAGCGCCGCACTGTCGGAGGGGCGGTACTGAAGGAGTGCCGCACTGTTGGCGGGGCAGTGCTGAGTGAGCGCCGCACTGTCAGAGGGGCAGTACTGCGGGAGTGCCGCACTGTCGGAGGGGCAGTACTGCGGGAGTGCGGCACTGTCGGAGGGGCAGTACTGCGGGAGTGCCGCACTGTCGGAAGGGCAGTACTGCGGGAGTGCCGCACTGTCGGAGGGGCAGTACTGCGGGAGTGCCGCACTGTCGGAGGGGCAGTACTGCGGGAGTGCCGCACTGTTCGAGGGGTGGTACTGAGGCAGCGATGCACTGTTGGAGGGGCGGTACTGAGGGAGCGACGCACTTTCGGAGGGGCAGTACTGAGGGTGCACCGCACTGTCGGATGGGCAGTACTGAGGGAGCGCTGCATTGTCAGAGGGGCCGTCTTTTGGATGAGACGTTCAACCGAGGCCCTGTCTGCTTTCTCAAGTGGATGTAAAAGATGCCATGGCACTATTTCGAAGAATAGCAGGGGAGGTGCCTTGGTCAATATTCATCCCGCTATCCACATCACTGAAACAGATTATCTGGGTCATTATCACATTGCTGTGTGTGGGAGCTTGCTGTGCGCATATTGGCTGCCGTTGCCTGCATTACAACAGTGACTACACTCCAAAAGGACTTAATTGGCTGTAAATTGCTTTGCGACATCCGGTGATGGTGAAAGGCGTTATTTAAATGCAAGTCTTTGTGTTCTCAGAACCAGGAGCAGCTGAAGGACGATGACTCGGATCTGATTCTGAACGATGGCGATGTCAGCCTGACCTATGGGGACTCCACCGTTAGCAGCACCACCGAGTCCTCCAGCACCGCGTTCGATCGCAGGAACCTCATCCACAGCCTGGAGGATGGCGAGGATGGGGAGCAGGAGCCGGTGGCCAGGGGCCTGAGGCTCGCCCTCCCTGTGGGCAATCCCCAAGCGGCCCTGACCCTGGAGGTGGCGGAGAATCGCCGGCCTCAGCCGCTGTAAGCCGAGGCTCGTTGGCTGGTCCTAGCTCTCCCTGCACCCGGCCTCCGCTCAGTGCCCGCCCACCCCTCAATATTGCAGAGTTGGACAGGCGCTATTTCATATTCTGTAGGCCATGGCGTTTGACAGATTGAATGTTCCTCTCGGATGGAGCAAAGACCAGACAGTTACATATTTCAGATCTAAGTGGATTGTATTTAAAGCAGGGAGAGCCAGCCACTGCCACCCCTTTCCCCGTGTTTAAACAATCTGCCCTCCCTCCAACTTCTGACCTTAGCCAGGGCTGGGGCAGGCCAGCTGCTTGCTGCTGACTGAACACGCTGCAGTTTGTGGCCTGTGTCCCTGGCCTGAACCAGCTCCACTCACATCTGCTTTAATGTGCCCCATTCTGCCCTGTGTGTGTCGGGATCCAAGTCTGGACCTGCTCCACATTTGGTCCGCCTTTAGCTCCATTTACACCTCCCCCGGGTCAAGGCACAGACTCGCTGCCTGTGGCTGTTTCTGTGGATTTCAGTGCTGAGGAGTGGATGGTTTCTGCCTCTGGTGGGTGAGGGGCGGGAGGGTGAGGAGGGCGGGGGGTTGGAGAGCGAGGTGCAGAATGGAGTCACCTTTCCTCACTTATTGTGACCTTTCCCTCAGATGCCCATTGATGCCGAGGCCTGTCTGAAATGAAATGATGAGATATGTATCAGTCAGAGCCGGGAATGGTTTGGTCGTGGGGTAACGCTGGGACTGTGGGGTAATGCTGGCACTGTGGGGTAATGCTGGCACTGTGGGGTAATGCCGGCACTGTGGGGTAATGCTGGGACTGTGGGGTAATGCAGGAACTGTGGGGCAACGCTGGGACTGTGGGGTAACGCTGGGAGACTGTGGGGCAATGCTGGGACTGTGGGGTAATGCCGGCACTGTGGGGTAACGCTGGGACTGTGGGGTAATGCAGGAACTGTGGGGTAACGCTGGGACTGTGGGGTAATGCTGGGACTGTGGGGTAATGCTGGGACTGTGGGGCAATGCTGGGACTGTGGGGCAACGCTGGGACTGTGGGGTAATGCTGGGACTGTGGGGTAATGCTGGGACTGTGGGGCAATGCTGGGACTGTGGGGTAATGCTGGGACTGTGGGGCAACGCTGGGACTGTGGGGCAACGCTGGGACTGTGGGGTAATGCTGGGACTGTGGGGCAATGCTGGGACTGTGGGGTAATGCTGGGACTGTGGCGCAACGCTGGGACTGTGGGGCAATGCTGGGACTGTGGGGTAATGCTGGGACTGTGGGGCAATGCTGGGACTGTGGGGCAATGCTGGGACTGTGGGGTAACGCTGGGACTTTGGGGTAATGCTGGGACTGTGGGGCAATGCTGGGACTGTGGGGCAACGCTGGGACTGTGGGGTAACGCTGGGACTGTGGGGCAACGCTGGGACTGTGGGGTAATGCTGGGACTGTGGGGTAATGCTGGGACTGTGGGGTAATGCTGGGACTGTGGGGCAACGCTGGGACTGTGGGGTAACGCTGGGACTGTGGGGTAACGCTGGCACTGTGGGGCAACGCTGGGACTGTGGGGTAATGCTGGGACTGTGGGGTAATGCTGGGACTGTGGGGTAATGCTGGGACTGTGGGGCAATGCTGGGACTGTGGGGTAATGCTGGGACTGTGGCGCAACGCTGGGACTGTGGGGTAATGCTGGGACTGTGGGGCAATGCTGGGACTGTGGGGCAATGCTGGGACTGTGGGGTAATGCTGGGACTGTGGGGTAATGCTGGGACTGTGGGGTAATGCTGGGACTGTGGGGCAACGCTGGGACTGTGGGGCAATGCTGGGACTGTGGGGCAATGCTGGGACTGTGGGGTAACGCTGGGACTTTGGGGTAATGCTGGGACTGTGGGGCAATGCTGGGACTGTGGGGCAACGCTGGGACTGTGGGGTAACGCTGGGACTGTGGGGTAACGCTGGGACTGTGGGGTAACGCTGGGACTGTGGGGCAATGCTGGGACTGTGGGGCAACGCTGGGACTGTGGGGTAATGCTGGGACTGTGGGGTAACGCTGGGACTGTGGGGTAACGCTGGGACTGTGGGGTAATGCTGGGACTGTGGGGTAACGCTGGGACTGTGGGGCAATGCAGGGACTGTGGGTTAACGCTGGGACTGTGGGGCAACGCTGGGACTGTGGGGTAACGCTGGGACTGTGGGGTAATGCTGGGACTGTGGGGTAACGCTGGGACTGTGGGGTAATGCAGGGACTGTGGGGTAATGCTGGGACTGTGGGGCAACGCTGGGACTGTGGGGCAACGCTGGGACTGTGGGGCAATGCAGGGACTGTGGGTTAACGCTGGGACTGTGGGGTAATGCTGGGACTGTGGGGCAATGCTGGGACTGTGGGGTAACGCTGGGACTGTGGGGTAATGCTGGGACTGTGGGGCAACGCTGGGACTGTGGGGCAATGCAGGGACTGTGGGGTAACGCTGGGACTGTGGGGCAACGCTGGGACTTTGGGGCAATGCAGGGACTGTGGGGTAATGCTGGGACTGTGGGGCAACGCTGGGACTGTGGGGCAATGCAGGGACTGTGGGGCAATGCTGGGACTGTGGGGTAATGCTGGGACTGTGGGGTAACGCTGGGACTGTGGGGCAATGCAGGGACTGTGGGGTAATGCTGGGACTGTGGGGTAATGCTGGGACTGTGGGGCAATGCAGGGACTGTGGGGTAATGCTGGGACTGTGGGGTAATGCTGGGACTGTGGGGTAATGCTGGGACTGTGGGGTAACGCTGGGACTGTGGGGCAATGCAGGGACTGTGGGGTAATGCTGGGACTGTGGGGTAATGCTGGGACTGTGGGGTAACGCTGGGACTGTGGGGCAATGCAGGGACTGTGGGGGGGACTGTGGGGCAACGCTGGGACTGTGGGGCAACGCTGGGACTGTGGGGCAACGCTGGGACTGTGGGGTAATGCTGGGACTGTGGGGCAACGCTGGGACTGTGGGGCAACGCTGGGACTGTGGGGCAACGCTGGGACTGTGGGGCAACGCTGGGACTGTGGGGCAACGCTGGGACTGTAGGGTAATGCTGGGCTCTCGCACACCGAGATTAACCACAGTCTCCAGGTGGATCCATTGGGCCTGATCTATTGATTCCGATCAGATGAATCAATAACAAAGCGAGTCTCCCAGCTGCCTGCGCTATGTTGTGACGGTGCAATGTATGTGGGTGAGCTGGTTAAACTGCTGAGCGAACACATGAAGACTCAATAAACTGCTCTCTGGGGTTGGACCCAAGCAGTGTTGCTGCTGGCTGAAGAAGGAATGGCTGATTTAGATGGTATGTTTAAATAATGTATATTTAGAATGAAATAATTTAAAGAATTAAAATGCGTATTAAGATCATTTGTTCTAATCAAAGGCTATTAAAGTCCCTGGATCGTGGCTGTTGGAGATAGGTGGGTGGCCCGCGGTGTGTGGATTGACTAATCTCTGTGACTCTGAGCACAGTCTGTGGTTCAGGGTGTTTGCGACACGCTGTGTGTGTAGTGAGCACCCCGAGCCGCGATCACTGGAGCTGTGAGCAGTGTGGGACCAGCCCACCGTTCGCTCTTGGATTTAGGGGGCTCTGAGAGAGAGTGGGTCAGTCACTGCTCAGACTGGTGCAGTGTTTTCCTGTAGGGGTCGGGAGAGTTTCCTGCAGTGGGTGAGCGCAGGGTATGGTGGCTCATTGTCCTCATACAGGGACTCAATCTCCACCCATTACATGCTAATTGTCCCATTCACCACAGAAAGTCTCGCACTTTCTCAGTCTGACGATCTCTGTCTCGCTCTGTTCATCTCTCTGTCTCTCTCGCTCTCTCTCTCTATCTCTGTGTCTATCTCTCTCTCTCTCTATCTCATCATCATCATAGGCAGTCCCTCGGAATCGAGGAAGACTTGCTTCCACTCCTGAGGTGAGTCCTTAGGTGGCTGAACAGTCCAATATGAGAACCACAGACCCTGTCCCAGGTTGGGCAGATAGTCGTTAAGGGGTGGGTGGGACTGGTTTGCCGCACGCTCCTTCCGCTGCCTGCGCTTGGTTTCTGCATACTCTCGGTGATGAGACGCAAGGTGCTCAGCGCCCTCCCGGATGCTCTTCCTCCACTTAGGATGGTCTTTGGCCAGGGACTCCCAGGTATCAGTGGGGATGTTGCACTTTATCAGGGAGGCTTTGAGGGTGTCCTTGTAGCAACAACATTGATGTACGAGGATTCTTCATCGCAGTCAAGGCCACCTACGGTCCAAACACCCAAGGCCCCACCCCACTGCTGACCAAGAATGAGGAAACACTCATCAAGGACACCGAGGCAGTCAGGACCTGCTGGAAGGAGCACTTTGAAGATCTCCTCAATCGAGACTCTGTCTTTGACTCGAGTGTTCTCGACTCCATTCCGCAGCATGTGACCAGGCACCACCTCAATGTGACCCCAACGCTGCACGAGGTAGAAAAAGCCCTAAGACAGCTTAAGAACAACAAGGCTTCGGGAGCGGATGGAATCCCTGCTGAGGCACTGAAGTATGGCGGAGAGGCACTGCTGGTGCGAATACATGATCTCATCTCTCATCTGGAGGGAAGAGAACATGCTGGGAGATCTCAGAGATGCAGTGATCGTGACCATCTTTAAAAAGGGGCAAGTCCAACTGCGGCAACTACAGAGGAATCTCCCTGCTATCAGTCACTGGGAAAGTCATCGCTAGAATCGTCCTCAACTGTCTTCTCCCTGTGGCCGAGGAGCTCCTCCCGGAGTCACAGTGCGGATTTTGTCCCCTACGGGGCACAACGGACATGATCTTTGCAGCGCAACAGCTGCAGGAAAAATGCAGGGAGCAGCACCAGCCCTTATACATGGCCTTCTTCGACCTTACAAAGGCCTTTGACACTGACACTGACACTGTCAACCGCGAGGGTCTATGGAACGTCCCTCTCCGCCCCCAAAAGTTTGTCACCATCCTCCGCCTGCTCCACGACGACATGCAGGCCATGATCCTGACTAATGGATCCATCACAGACCCAATCCACGTCCAGACCGGGGTGTCTCTATCTAATGCTCTGTCATCATCATCATTATAGGCAGTCCCTCGGAATCGAGGAAGACTTGCTTCCACTCTTAGCATGAGTTCTTAGGTGGTTGTACAGTCCAATACGAGAATCACAGACTCTGTCACAGGTGGGATAGACAGTGGGAATCTCTGTCTGTCTCTATCTCTATCTATCTCTTTCTGTCTCCATTTCTATCTCTCGCTTTCTCTCCCCCTGTCACCCAGTGACTGTACAGATAGTTTGAGTTATTCCAGCAATCATGGAGCTTGTGGGGAATGTACCTGTGCAATATTGTGAAGTAGGAGAAAGGCCTAGCTCCTGTAGCTCAGGATGGCTCTGGAATCACGCGGCCCAGGGACCAGGTACAAGTGACTGGCGAGCCGGAAACAAGCGGAGAGGGCTGGGGGGAGGTGGGCGTGGGTTCCAACAGAGAGAGGTTTGAGGAGGTTTCTGAAGGCAGGGAGGGAGCTAGCAAGACTGAGGGTGATGGGGAGGGAGTTGTAGAGGGCAGGCGGTGGATTCGCACATCTCCACCAATATCACAAGTACCTGCTGGGCTAAAGTTGGTCAATGTGTGGCTGGAGCCGAGCCCAGTGACGGCAGGACTGAGATACCGACACTGAGTGACACTCCTGCTGGCCATGGACTCTCCCTCCCTCTCCCACAGCTCCAATTCATCTCTTTGTGCAACTTAATCCGATTAGCTTTGTGTATTTGGCACCTGTCCCTCAATGGCACTGTTTCAGGAGCTCCCTGTCCGAAATCCCGCAATTAATTGTTTGTATTAATTGGGGGGCGGGGACGCGGATGGTGGGAAAGAGGGTAGTGGGGTGGAGTGAGGGGAGAATGGGGGGAGGGACAGGGTAGTGGGGGAAGTGAGGGGGGAATAGGGGGAGGGAGAGGGTAGTGGGGGGAAAGGGGAGAATGGGGGAAGGAAGGGGGTGGGGGGGGGGTAAGGGGAGGGAGGGGGAGGAGCAGGCTCGGTCAGTGAGCGATGTTGGGCAGGATCAGTTAAAGGGTGGCTCCGAGAATATTTACAGCCAGACATGGGCACCTGGCCCAGCGACGTTTATGTGACGTGCTAGTCCGTGTTTGCCCATGCATTAAATGTTGGGTTTGTGACGGTTGATGTGAATGCTGTGATTGCAGTTCTGTATCTCTGCCACATTCTTGTTTACACTGACTGCACAAAGCGCACATTGTGTAAATATCTGCTGATTAATGTGGTGCCAGGTATGGAAAATAAAATCCTGCGTTTGTTTTAAGAAAACAGTGTATTGGAAATATTATTTGGGCAATCAGCTTTTTTAGCTTCAACTTTCATTTACACCAGAGATCGCAATCTCGCGATACACATCCCAGGGCCAGGCTGGGATAGTCAGCAACAATCACTCAGTGTGTCAGCTTGGCTCACAGCACAGCATTCTCGCCTCTGTCGGAGGGTCAGTACTGAGAGAGTGCCGCACTGTTGGAGGGGTGGTACCGAGGGAGCTGGCGCTGTCGGAGGGGCAGTACTGAGGGAGTGCTGCACTGTCGGAGGGGTGGTACCGAGGGAGCATGCACTGTCGGAGGGGCAGTACTGAGGGAGCGCTGCACTGTCAGAGGGGCAGTACTGAGGGAGCACGCACTGTCGGAGGGGCGGTACCGAGGGAGCTGTCGGAGGGGCAGTACTGAGGGAGCGCTGCACTGTCAGAGGGGCAGTACTGAGGGAGCGCCGCACTGTCGGAGGGGCAGTACTGAGGGAGCGCCGCACTGTCGGAGACCCGACAACAAGTGCTGGGACAGGTTATTAACATAATTAAAAGATACTTAAATGCTAGTTAAAATACTTAAAAGCAGACACTTACAATTTCACCAAATTTTTGGGGGGTTTGCCGATCCTCGGGGAACACGCCAGGTAAGTGTGTCGGGTTCTCAGTGACTCGATTGATTTGGCTAGTTGACAGCTGCAGAAGTGGTGTAAAAGCTACCCTTTCACAGCTGTTCACTTTCCAATGTCAGAAGCTGAAGTCTTCAGGATTTGGAAGAGACATTTGAGCTGTATGCAGGTTGGAAGTGTTTGCAGTGAACTCTCTATTCACTGTTACCTCCTTGAAGCAACCTCTCTCACCATTGACAGATCACTTCTGTCATCTCAACCTCACCTGCCATCTATTCCAGCAGCGTCAGTACCCTTGGAAAAATCTCACCTTGGTCCTCAGAATCCCACCACGAAACATCACTAAACACACCAGTCTCACCACCAACACCACCCTTCTCCACAACCACCTGATTTTACACAGGACACGGCATCAGCACCCGACCACATTGCTGCCCGGGACACCAGGGATGGCCTCACCATGACCAGATTTACTTCACTTGACACTGTGCACCATGGCTGCCACATGATGCGCCAGGTTGGCACCACCCCAAATCAGCACCATAAAGCATCCCTGTAATGCCCAAGCAATTCCTTTCACACTCATCACCATTGGGGGATTCTGTTACGTCTCACCATTCACTGCAGCTCACTAAGCCACTTCCATAGGTGCTCACAAATCTGTTCAAAGATGCAAAGTGCTGAAAATAAAGATTTCAATGTTTGAAAACGCATCAACATTAACTATACATGAACATTGGCTAAAGGACCCAAGTGCCTACCCTTGTGTGTTGTTAGTTGGTATGATTGGACTAGGATGAGGGTGAGTGTGAGGGGTGGCTAGTGAAATGGGGAACTGATAATGTAGATAGAGAGGGATGGGTGGAGGTGCAAGGTAAGTTGGTGTGAGTAAGGATGTGCAGGGGTAGGGTAGGGGAGGCAGAGTGATGGGGATGTGATGAATGGCACAGCAGGATGAGGTTGAGTGTGGCTTTGCAGTAACGTTTCATGATCGAATGAGATCATTGCAAGGTTTGCGCCACTGTACCCAGGTCCTCCTGTGCAATGTGCACCCGGGCTGCGTGGTGTTCTGGGGAGGTCTCTCCCGCCCATGGGAATGGAAGAGAACTTTCCTGCATGCTGTGACTTCCTCCATAAAAATCTGGAAGGAGTGATGGGAGAGCCTGGGTGCAGCCCTGCCCCTCTGTTCAGTGCTTGGCAGTGTGTGTAGCACCTCAATGCTGTAGAACACTGACAGAACAACTGCCAAAACCATTGTGGGCGTGGTCCCTGTAAGGAAACAGGCTGATGACATGTCATTAAAGTACGTCATCAGACTGGCTTCCTCTTAATTGGCCGGAAAGCTCGCAGGGCGGGCTTAACAAGCTGAATCATCGGAAGATACAGGAGAGAGGGTGGGCTCGAGTCGTGAGCGGACTTACCACATGCCACCAACCCGAGCCATATCGATCCCGCCACGTGTGACAAAACTGCGGCCAAAATATTTGTTTCATTTCCTTATTCCCCATTATAATTTCTCCTGTCTCAGCCTGTAGGGGACCCACATTTACTTTTGCTAATCTTTTCCTTTTTACATACCTATAGAAGCTTTTACAATCTGTTTTTATGTTTCTCGCTAGTTTACTCTCATTCTATTTTCCTTTTCTTTGTCAATTTCTTAGTCCCCCTTTGCTGAATTCTAAAATCCCCCAATCCGCAGGCTGCACAAGATAAAAGTTCACAGGGTTGGGGGTAATATATTAACATGGATAGAGGATTCTTTTGTTCTTATTACTGCTCTTTTTGGCAACATTATAAGCCTCTTCATTTGATCTAATACTATCTTTAACTTCTCTTGTTAGCCACGGTTGGATCACTTTTCAGAAACTAGTTAATGAGCTCTGTTGCTGTCCGGGATCTCCCGCGAGTTTGAGCATTGACACCGGAGCCATGTGCAGCCTGAGGTGTCGCTTGGCTGCAATGGGTCCCAGGCAGCGAGCAATCGGTTTGCTCTGTTGCAAACATCCGGACCAGCAAAGAATTTGACCCAATTACAGTTATACTAGAAACTTGAGTGATTGCAGACAGGAGAAGGGATTTGGGGGCACAGGATATTACAGAAAGCAAATGGAATTCAGTTCTTAATCATAGGAGGTCTAGAATATAAAAGAAGAGGTAGTGATGAGTTTGTATTAAATCTTAATAAGAGCTTCGTTTGAGTATTGTGTGCAGTATTGGGCTCCACACTAGAAAGGACAGTTAGAACGGGTACAGCACAGACCTAGCAGACTCCTCGGACCAGCCCACACTGCGATATGTGGCGCACTAGGTCCGTGCAGCAGAGCAGGTCTCCAGTCATCTTGGTTAACCCTTGCCATTGGACCAAGACCTAGCTCTGTCAAGCCCGTGTGGTGGCTGATGTGCAACGGTCACCACACGTTAAAATAATCCACGCACAGGCATCATCCACCCTTCAGGATGTAGTTCGGGACCGGGAATATTAGGTCCTTCATTGAAACACCTGTGAACTCATCCCTTTTTGGCATGGAAGCAAGTCATCCTCGATACGAGGTACTGCCTATGATGACTATTAGCTTTTCCCCAATTCGGGACTTTTATTCCAGGCCTATTCTTGTCCTTATCCATAACCAACTTGAATCTGACTGAATTATGGTTACTGGCACCAAGTGCTCTCCCACTAATACCCCTTCAACCTGCCCAGCTTCATTCCCCAAAACTAAATCCAAGACCGCCCCCTCTCGTGTTGGGCTTGCTACATACTGGCTAAAAAAGTTCTCTTGATTGCATTTCAAGAATTCCACACCCTCTATACCCTTCACACTAAATTTGTCCCAATCAATATTTGGATAGTTAAAATCCCCTACTATTACTGCCCTATGGTTTTTGGACTTCACAGCAATTTGCCTACATATTTGCTCCTCTATCTCCCTCCCACTGTTTGGGGGTCTATAATACACACCCAACAGTGTGATCACCCCTTTTTTATTTTTCAATTCGACCCATAAGGCCTCATTTGATGTTCCCTCTAACATATCGTCCCTCCTCACTGCTGTAATAGTTTCTGTCATGTATTCAACCAGCATTGTAACCTATGTATAATCTGACCTAAGTTGTACACTGTGAGAACAATGACCACTCGGTGGTGAACTTGTGGGAGACACTCCTAACCTGGACCTTCAGATATAAAAGGGCAAGCTCCACCCACTTCCATCACTTGAGTGCTATGGAATAAAGGACAGGTCACAGACTGACCTTCTCTCAAGCATGGGCCTCGTGTGCATTTATACTGTATGGTAAGGACGTATCAGTTTCTTTAATCAGTACCGCGACCCCCCCCACCCGCCTTTTTATCCCCCTCTCTATCTTGTCTAAAAATCCTGTAGCCAGGAATATTGATCTGCCAAACCTGCCCCTCTTTCAGCCATGTTTCTGTAATGGCGATAATGTCATACTCCCAAGTGTCTACCTGTTCTCTTAGCTCATCCGCCTTATTCGCTATACTCCTTGCATTAAAGTATATATCATTCAGCACTGGAAGACCTCCTTGCTTACTACATACGAAGCCCTAATCTGTCTTACAGATTCGCTTTCTAGATTCTTGATATCCAATTTCTGCTTTACTTCCTTTCCTTTTGAATTCGTTCTCAGGTTCCCATCCCCCTGCCAAGCTAGTTTAAACTCTCCCCAACAGCACTAGCAAAACTCTCCGTGAGGATATTGGTTCCGGCGCTGTTGAGGTACAACCCATCCAGTTTGTACAGGTCCCATCTCCCCCAGAAGTGGTCCCAATGCCTCAGGAATTTAAAGCCCTCTCTCCTACACCAACTCTCCAGCCACGTGTTCATCCTCTCTATCCTTCTATTCTTATTCTCGTTAGTACGTGGCACCGGTAGTAACCCGGAGATTGCTACCTTTGAGGTCCTACCTGTTGTGTTCCTAACACAGATGAGACGGCACACAGGGAGGTTAAAGTAACAGTGACCTCAGTCTTTAATAAGACACTCCAGAGTGATGAACAGGCCTTAGGGGCCGGCTTATATACAGTGCTCCTAAGGGATGCTGGGATCCCTTGGGACTTCAGGGGATGAGCTCCCTGGTGGTGGAACATGGGAGTGCATGCTTTACAGATACACAACATCACTACCCCTCCCCCACCAAAGTCAAAGTGAAAACTATTTACAAGGTGAGGCGGTCGGGAGCCTTTCTTTCCCTGGTGGACCACCTCGATACAAAATGTCTGTTCTGGTGTGTTGGCTGTGCCCTTGCTGGGCTGGCGTGTTGTTGGCCCTGCAGGGCTGCTAGGTGAGCCTGGCCTTGCTGGGCTGTTGGGCGTGATGTGTTCGATTTCCTGATCCGGCGTGGTGTCGTTGATCCTTTGGGTGTGTGTTGTGGGCTCGATAAAGGTGGTGTCTGCTGTGGGTTGTTCAGGACAGTCTGTGAACCGCAGCCTCGTTTGGTCCAGGTGCTTTCTGCAAATTTGTCCATTGTCTAGTTTGACTACAAACACCCTATTCCCTTCTTTAGCTATCATCGTGCCTGCGATCTACTTGGTACCATGTCCATAGTTTAGCACATACACAGGGTCATTCAGATCAATTTCCCATGACACAGTGGCGCGACCATCGTTTATATTTTGTTGCTGCCGCCTGCTCTCTACCTGATCATGCAGGTTGGGGTGAACCAGCGACAGTCTGGTTTTAAGTGTCCTTTTCATGAATAGCTCAGCCGGGGGCACCCCTGTGAACGAGTGGGGTCTTGTGCGGTAGCTGAACAGTACTCGGGACAGGCGGGTTTGGAGTGAGCCTTCTGTGACTCGTTTAAGGCTCTGTTTGATGGTTTGTACTGCCCGCTCTGCCTGCCCATTGGAGGCTGGTTTAAATGGGGCCAAGGTGACATGTTTGATCCCATTGCGGGTCATGAATTCTTTAAATTCGGCACTGGTGAAACATGGCCCGTTGTCACTGGCCAGTATGTCAGGCAGGCCGTAGGTGGCAAACATGGCCCTCAGGCTTTCAATGGTGGCGGTGGTGGTGCTTCCCAACATTATATCACATTCAATCCATTTTGAAAAAGCATCCACCACCACCGGGAACATTTTAATCGAGAAATGGGCCCGCATAGTCGACATGGATCCTCGACCATGGTCTGGAGGGCCAGGACCACAAACTTAGTGGTGCCTCTCTGGGCGCGTTGCTCAACTGAGCACATACGCTGCATTGCCGTACACAGGACTCTAAGTCAGAGTCGATACCGGGCCACCACATGTAGGATCTGGCTATCACTTTCATTATTACTGTACCCGGGTGTGTGCTGTGGAGATTCGAGATGAATGTCTCCCTGCCCTTTTTTGGTAGCACTACGCGGTTACCCCACAACAGGCAGTCTGCCTGAATGGACAGCTCGTCTTTTCGCCGCTGGAACGGTTTGATTAGCTCTTGCATTTCAACGGGGATGCTGGCCCAGCTCCCATGCAGTACACAGTTTTTTACTAGGGACAGCAGAGGATCTTGGCTGGTCTAAGTCCTAATCTGGCGGGTCGTGACAGGCGATTTATCATTTTCAAACGCTTCCATGACCATCAACAAGTCTGCGGGCTGCGCCACCATCAACAAGTTTGCAGGCTGCGCCATTTCTACCCCCGCAGTGGGAAATGGTAACCGACTGAGAGCATCCGCACAGTTCTTGGTGCCTGGCCTGTGGCTGATGGTATAGTTATATGCTGATAGCGCGAGTGCCCACCTTTGTATGCGGGCTGAGGCATTCGTATTTATCCCCTTGTTTTCAGCGAACAGGGATATGAGGGGCTTGTGATCGGTTTCCAGCTCAAATTTGAGGCCAAACAGGATACTGACGCATTTTCTTTACCCCGAACACACACGCTAATGCCTCTTTCTCAATTGTGCTGTCAGCACTCTCGGCCCTAGACAAGCTCCTGGAAGCATAGGCGACAGGTTGCAACTTCCCCGCAATGTTAGCTTGTTGTAATACACACCCGACTCCGTATGACGACGCATCACATGATAGCACAAGTCTTTCACACGGGTTATACAATACAAGCAGCTTGTTGGAACATAAAATGTTTCTGGCTTTCTCAAAAGCAACTACTTGCTTTTTTCTCCATACCCAGTTCTCATCTTTGCGCAATAACACATGGAGGGGCTCTAAAAAGGTACTTAACCCCGGTAGGAAATTACCAAAATAATTCAGGAGTCCCAGGAACGACTGCAGCTCCGTGACGTTCTGTGGCCTGGGCGGGTTCCTGATAGCCTCTGTCTTGGCGTCTGTGGGCCGAGTGCCGTCCGCCGCGATCTTTCTCCCCCAAAACTCCACTTCTGTTGCCATGAAGAAACATTTCGACCTCTTCAGCCGCAGCCCTACGCGATCCAGTCGCTGGAGGACCTCCTCCAGGTTTTGTAGGTGCTCGGCGCTGTCCCAACCTGTGACCAATATGTCGTCCTGAAAGACCACCGTGCGTGGTACCGACTTGAGTAGGCTCTCCATGTTTCTCTGGAAGATTGCTGCAGCTGACCGAATTCCAAACGGGCATCTGCTGTAGATTAACAGTCCCTTGTGCATGTTGATGCAGGGGAGGCCCTTCGAAGACCCCTCCAGCTCCTGCGTCATGTAGGCCGAAGTCAGGTCGAGCTTGGTGAACGTCTTGCCTCCTGCCAGCGTTGCAAATAGTTCGTCTGCCTTAGGTAGCGGGTATTGGTCCTGTAGCGAGAAACGATTAACAGTTACTTTATAATCGCCGCAAATCGTGACCGTGCCATCACTTTTGAGTAGTGGAACAATCGGGCTGGCCTACTCGCTGAATTCCACTGGGGAGATGATGCCCTCGCGTTGCAGCCTGTCCAGCTCGATTTCCACTCTCTCCCTCATGATGTGAGGTACCGCTCGCGCCTTGTGGTGAATGGGTCGTGCCTCTGGGACCAAGTGGATCCGCACCTTCGCCCGGAAAAGTTTCCAATGCCTGGCTCAAAGAGGGAAGGAAATTTGTTAAGAACCTGGGTACATGAGGCCTCATCGACATGTGATAGCGCTCAGATGTCATCCCAGTTCCAGTGGATTTTGCCCAGCCAGCTCCTTCGAAGCAGTGTGGGGCCATCGCCCGGGACAATCCAGAGTGGCAGTTCGTGCACAGTGTCCTCGTAGGTGACCTTGACCATGGCGCTGCCCAGGACAGTGATAAGCTCTTTGATGTACGTTGTCAGCTTCGTGTGGATGGGGCTCAGGGCTGATCTGAATGCCTTGTTGCATCACAGTCTCTCAAACATCTTTTTACTCATGGTGGATTGGCTAGCGCCAGTGTCCAGTTCCATGGCTACGGGTAAGCCATTCAATTTTACGTTTAGCATTATAGGTGGACATTTCGTCGAAAATGTGTGCACCCCGTGTACTTCAGCATTTGCCTCTTCTCTCCGAGGCTCGAAATTGCTTTGAACCACAATGGACTGATCTTCCTCTGCCACGTGGTGGTTAGCAGGTCTTGCAGAGCTTGCAGCTCATTTGCAAGCTCGTTGGAGGTGCCCCATTGTTCCACAGCTCTTGCAAACATACCCTTTGAAGTGGCATGAATAGGCTGAATGGAAGCCTCCACAACGCCAACAAGGTGTGAATTGCCTTGCATTCATCCTTTGTTGGGGACTCTGAGACATCTGGGTCACCTGAGGCCTGCTGTCAGTTGCAGACTCGTGGGTTCTGCCCTGTATATTTCTGCTCACAAACACAGTTCCAGTTAATTTATGAACAATGCTAGCACTTGTGTGCTGAGAGATTTGTTTGGTGTTATCACTGGTGGACATAAGTGCCTATGCTATCGCAATGGCCTTACTGAGGGTCGGTGTCTCTGCAGTCAAAAGTTTTCGTAGGATGGTCTTGTGGCCAATGCCCAGTACAAAAAAGTCTCTGAGCATTTGCTCCAGGTAGCCATCAAACTCACATTGTCCTGCAAGTCGCCTTAGCTCAGCGATGTAGCTCGCCACTTCCTGACCTTTAGATTGCTGGCACGTGTAGAACCGATACCTCGCCATCAGCACGCTCTCCCTCGAACCAGTGTACACAGCTCCTCATACGACTTATCTGTGGGTTTCATAGAAACATAGAAACATAGAAAATAGGTGCAGGAGTAGGCCATTCGGCCCTTCTAGCCTGCACCGCCATTCAATGAGTTCATGGCTGAACATTCAACTTCAGTACCCCATTCCTGCTTTCTCGCCATACCCCTTGATCCCCCTAGTAGTAAGGACCTCATCTAACTCCTTTTTGAATATATTTAGTGAATTGGCCTCAACAACTTTCTGTGGTAGAGAATTCCACAGGTTCACCACTCTCTGGGTGAAGAAGTTCCTCCGCATCTCGGTCCTAAATGGCTTACCCCTTATCCTTAGACTGTGACCTCTGGTTCTGGACTTCCCCATCATTAATGTACAGTGTAAACAGCTGGGGCCCCAGCACAGAACCTTGCGGTACCCCACTAGTCACTGCCTGCCATTCTGAAAAGTACCCATTTACTCCTACTCTTTGCTTCCTGTCTGACAACCAGTTCTCAATCCATGTCAGTACACTACCCCCAATCCCATGTGCTCTAACTTTGCACATCAATCTCTTGTGTGGGACCTTGTCGAAAGCCTTCTGAAAGTCCAAATATACCACATCAACTGGTTCTCCCTTATCCACTCTACTGGAAACATCCTCAAAAAATTCCAGAAGATTTGTCAAGCATGATTTCCCTTTCACAAATCCATGCTGACTTGGACCTATCATGTCACCTCTTTCCAAATGCACTGCTATGACATCCTTAATAATTGATTCCATCATTTTACCCACTACCGATGTCAGGCTGACCGGTCTATAATTCCCTGTTTTCTCTCTCCCTCCTTTTTTAAAAAGTGGGGTTACATTGGCTATCCTCCACTCCATAGGAACTGATCCAGAGTCAATGGAATGTTGGAAAATGACTGTCAACGCATCCACTATTTCCAAGGCCACCTCCTTAAGTACTCTGGGATGCAGTCCATCAGGCCCTGGGGATTTATCGGCCTTCAATCCCATCAATTTCCCCAACACAATTTCCCAGCTAATAAGGATTTCCCTCAGTTCCTCCTCCTTACTAGACCCCCCGACCCCTTTTATAACCGGAAGGTTGTTCGTGTCCTCCTTCGTGAATACCGAACCATGTGTGCAACTCCAGGACATAGTCGACGTATTTACTGGGGCGTACGAAAGCATAGGCCTTAGGCTAAACATCAGTAAGACAAAGGTCCTCCACCAGCCTGTCCTCGTCGCACAGCACTGCCCTCCAGTCATCAAGATTCACGGCGCAGCCATGGTCACCGTGGACCACTTCCCATATCTCGGGAGCCTCCTATCAACAAGAGCAGTATTCGACGACGAGATCCAACACTGCCTCCAGTGTGCCAGTGCAGTCTTCGGCCACCTGAGAAAAAGAGTGATTGAAGACCAGGCCCTCAAAATTGCCACCAAGCTCATGGTCTATAGGGCTGCAGTAATACCCGCCCTCCTGTATAGCTCAGAAACATGGACCATGTGCAGTAGACACCTCAAGTCGCTGGAGAAATACCACCAATGATGTCTTCGCAAGATCCTACAAATCCCCTGGGAGGACAGATGCACCAACATTAGCGTCCTTGACCAGGCCAACATCCCCAGCATTGAAGCACTGACCACACTCGATCAGCTCCGCTGGGCAGGCCACATTGTTCACATGCCAGACACGAGACTCCCAAAGCAAGCGCTCTACTTGGAACTCCTTCACGGCAAACCGAACCAAAGATGGGCAGAGGGAACGTTTCAAGGACACCCTCAAAGCCTCCCTGATAAAATGCAACATCCCCACCGACACCTGGGAGTCCCTGGCCAAAGACCGCCCGAAGTGGAGGAAGCGCATCCGGGAGACCTCGAGTCTCGTCGCTGAGAGCATGCAGAAATCAAGCACGGGCAGCAGAAGGAATGCGCAGCAAACCAGTCCCACCCACCCCTTCCCTCAACGACTATCTGTCCCATCTGTGACAGGGACTGTGGTTCTCGTATCGGACTGTTCAGCCACCTAAGAACTCATGTTAAGAGTGGAAGCAAGTCTTCCTCAATTCCGAGGGACTGCCTATGATGATGATGGGTCTGGAGTCACATATAGACCAGACCAGGTAAAGGCGGCAGATTTCCTTACCTAAAGGACATTAGTGAAAGCGATGGGTTTTTACGACAATCCGGTAGTTACATGGTCACCATTACTGACACTAGTATTTTATTCCCGATTTAAATTCCCCAGCTGCTGTGGTGGGATTTGAACTCCGGATCATTAATCCAGGCCTCTCGATTACCTGTCCCGTAACTGAACCACTATGCTACAGTTCCCAATAGGAAGGATATCAAGACCTTGGAGAGGATGCAGAGGAGATTTACGAGAATGGTTCCAGGGATGTGGGACTTCAGTTACATGGAGAGACGGGAGAAGCTGGGGCTGTTCTCCTTGGAGCAGAGAAGGTTAAGGGGAGATTTAATGGAGATTTTCAAAATTATGAGGGTTTCCACTGACAGGAGGTTCAGTAACAAGAGGACAAAGATTTAAGGTAATTGGCAAAAGAATCAGGGAAAACATGAGGATAAAACGAGTTGTTCTGATCTAGAACGCGCTGCCTAAAAGGGTGGTGGAAGCAGATTTAATAGTAACTTTCAAAAGGGTATTAGATAAATACTAGAAGAGGAAAATTTTCCGTGCTGAGGGGAAGGAGTAGGGAGAAGTGGGATTACATAGACAGCTCTTTCAAATTGCTGGCACAGGAACGATGGACCGAGTGGCCTGTATCATTCTTTGAACTCAGTATAACTTTCAAAGTTCTTCTGCTGAAGGGTAATTGTCCACTGCAGACCTTCCCACAGTATGTTTAGATAATTACACAATTATTATCTGTTGGCTTTTTGTGTTTCATGCATGGGAACTCCATATCCTCTCCAACACTAAGACCACCTATTTCCACCACCATAACATCGCCCGTCTCCGCCCCCACCTCAGCTCATCTGCTGCTGAAACCCTCATCCATGACACAAAAAATCTGCAAAAGGACATAGACAGGCTAAGTGAGTGGGCAAAAATTTGGCAGATGGAGTATAATGTTGGAAAGTGTGAGGTCATGCACTTTGGCAGAAAAAAAATCAAAGAGCAAGTTATTATTTAAATGGAGAAAGATTGCAAAGTGCTGCAGTACAGCGGGACCTGGGGGTACTTGTGCATGAAACACAAAAGGATAGTATGCAGGTGCAGCAAGTGATCAGGAAGGCCAATGGAATCTTGGCCTTTATTGCAAAGGGGATGGAGTATAAAAGCAGGGAAGTCTTGCTGCAGTTATACAGGATATTGGTGAGACCACACCTGGAATACTGTGTGCAGTTTTGGTTTCCATATTTACAAAAGGATATACTTGCTTTGGAGGCAGTTCAGAGAAGGTTCACTAGGTTGATTCCGGGGATGAGGGGGTTGACTTATGAGGTTGAGCAGGTTGGGCCTCTACTCATTGGAATTCAGAAGAATGAGAGGTGATCTTATCGAAACGTATAAGATTATGAGGGGGATGCAGAGAGGATGTTTCCACTGATAGGGGAGACTAGAACTAGAGGGCATAATCTTAGAATAAGGAGTCGCCCATTTAAAACTGAGATGAGGAGAAATTTCTTCTCACAGGTTGTGGATCTGTGGAATTTGCTGCCTCAGAGAGCTGTGGAAGCTGGGACATTGAATAAATTTAAGACCGAAATAGACAGTTTCTTAAACGATAAGGGGATAAGGGGTTATGGGGAGCGGGCAGGGAAGTGGAGCGGAGTCCATGATCAGATCAGCCATGATCTTATTGAATGGCAGAGCAGGCTCGAGGGGCTGTATGGCCTTCGCCTGCTCCTATTTCTTATGTTCTTTGTTATTCTAGACCTGACTATTCCAATTAAACTTGAGCTCATCCAAAACACTGCCCATGTCCTACCTCGCACCAAGTCCCGCTCACCCATCATCCATGTGCTCACTGACCGTGTCCTAACTCGCACCAAGTCCCGCTCACCCATCACCCCCTGTGCTCACTGACCATGTCCTAACTCGCACCAAGACCCGCTCACCCATCATCCCCTGTGCTCGCTGACCTACATTGGCTCCTGGTTGAGTAACACTTTGATTTTTAAATTCTCATCCTTGTTTTCAAATCGCTCCATGGCCTTGCCCCTCCCTATCTCTGTAATCTCCTCTAGCTTTACAACACCACCCCCCCCCCCCCCACTCACCGCACCCCGAGATCTCTGCCCTCCTCTAATTTGCCCTCTTAAGCATCTCTGATTATAATCGCTCCACCATCGGTGGCAGTGCCTTCTGTTGCCTGGGCCCCAAGCTCTGGAACTCCCTCCCTAAACCTCTCCGCCTCTCCACCTCTCTCTCCTCCTTTAAGACGCTCCTTAAAACCGGCCTCTTTGACCAAACTTTTGGTCACCTGTCCTAATATCTCCTTATGTGGCTCGGTGTTAAATGTTGTTTGATAATCGCTCCTGTGAAGGCCTTGGGAGATTTATCGGTTGTTGGTGGTGGTGTGTTTGGGTGCACCAGCAGTGGATTGTGATTGGCTGGTGTTTAGATTGTGTACAATTGGTATGTTGTGATTTCTCAAAATACATATTTATAATTTCTTATTACTGAGCAAACTTGACTGAAGACAAGGAATGGAATTGTCGAAATGTTGCTGGCGGAGTCGACAGCGTGGCTCATGGCAATAACAGCCCAACTTGCTAACTGTTTTGTTCGGTGTTTCTGTAGGAAAGGAGGCCATTAACAGTTCTCAGCACAAGCCATTAGTGCTCAAGGCTCATTAAATCTTTCTAGTTGGAGCAGGAAAGCCATGACATTCCAGAGGAACACTTGCTGTGGTCTCTCTCCAGTCTCAGCCTGGCTCCATAGTTAAACAAAAGTCAAAATTAAATGACAGGGAGTTTAAGTTGGCATCCAGTCAGATCCTGTGCTGCTTGTCTGATAAACAGAATTGCTGGCTGTTTGGAGCCCAATAGTTTCCTGTGAAGTTCCCACATCCTGTTGGGAAACTGATTGTGGTGGAGGGGACTCACAGAAGTGAGCAGCAGACAGGACGAAACCCGGGACAGCACCGGTGGTGGTGAGTCTTTGACATTTCTGTGCATCTGTTGGAGTTGAGGAATATTCCTCATTATCCCAGTGATCAATTTGCTTTCATAGAAGTGCAGCAGGAGAGTGTCTGAAAGTGCAATCTGCATCCCTTGAGTAAGTTCCTGGACTTTCTCACTCACTTTCACAGGCCGTTTGATTTCAAAAGAAGTTCAAACCTTGTGTTAAAACTGAAAGTGCTAGCAACCTTGGAGAAATGTGCATGTGTTTCACAGGCATATCCAGAGACCCACAATCCCTTCCACCTCAGCAACAGCTTATGGAACCATCACCATCAGTTCTTTAAAACTGGCAAAAAAGATTTACTAGAATACTACCATAACTAGGAAGTTATAGCTATTAGGCTGAACAGGCGGGGGCTCTTTTCTCCAGGAAAGGGAAGTCTGAGAGGTGGCCGGATAGAGGTCTTTAACATTATGAAAGGGTTCGAAAGGGTAAACGTAGAGAATACGTTTCCTCTTGTAGGTGAGACCAAAACTAGAGGCCATAAATAAATCCAATCGGGAATTCTTTCCCCAGAGAGTGGTGAGAATGCGGAACTCCCTACCACAGATGCATTTAAGGGGAGGCTAGATAAACACATGAGGGAGAAAGGAATAGAGGGATATGGTGATGGGGTGGGATGGAGAGGGATGGGAGGGGGCTGGTGTGGAGCATAAACCCCGGCACGGACCGTGGGGCTGAATGGCCTGTTTCTGAGCTGTAAATACTGTGTCATAAGTAAACAGTTAACATAAAGATGGATGGTTGTTGGAGCTTTGCTGACTGAATTGATGAAAAATGTCTGATTGTTTTAGCCACTTTGTAACTGTCAGGTGCCATAGTAACAGGGACATGTGTGAGGCACAAGAACAGGTCTGATGGTCAAGGACAAGTGTGATGGTCAAGGACAGGTGTGATGGTCAAGGACAGGTGTGAGGCACAAGGACAGGTGTGAGGCACAAGGACAGGTGTGATGGTCAAGGACAGGTGTGAGGCACAAGGACAGGTGTGATGGTCAAGGACAGGTGTGAGGCACAAGGACAGGTGTGATGGTCAAGGACAGGTGTGAGGCACAAGGACAGGTGTGATGGTCAAGGACAGGTGTGAGGCACAAGGACAGGTGTGATGGTCAAGGACAGGTGTGAGGCACAAGGACAGGTGTGATGGTCAAGGACAGATGTGTTTGTCAAGGACAGATGTGTTTGTCAAGGACAGATGTGATGGTCAAGGAGAGGTGTGATGGTCACAGACAGATGTGATGGTCAAGGACAGGTGTGAAGGTCAAGGACAGGTGTGAGGCACAAGGGCAGGTGTGATGGTCACGGACAGGTGTGATGGTCAAGGACAGATGTGAGGCACAAGGACAGGTGTGATGGTCACGGACAGGTGTGATGGTCACGGACAGGTGTGAGGCACAAGGACAGGTGTGATGGTCACGGACAGGTGTGATGGTCAAGGTCAGGTGTGATGGTCACGGACAGGTGTGATGGTCACGGACAGGTGTGAGGCACAAGAACAGGTGTGATGGTCACGGACAGGTGTGATGGTCAAGGTCAGGTACATTGAGTGTCCCATCTGGCCCAGAATCCCACACTTGTGGGTCCAGTGCAAAGGGCATGTTATGGGGGACCACCCTTTGCAGGGACATTCAACCAGGATGCCAGCTCAGGGTTAGATGCGCAGTGGGAGGTGTGAGGAGGTTCTTTCTCTGATTGTAAAATCTTGTCCATGTTTGAGAAATTGTTACACCAACTAATGGATAAAACCTTTTAATGACAAGTCAACGAGACATGGGGAAGGTGCCCAGGCAGTAGGGTCTGGGAGCAGCTCTGTCCTCCCGGGCTGGGCTCCGGGTCCAGGCTCAGGCTGGTTGGGGGGGGTATGCTGACCCTTCCATTGCACACTGTTGTAGTGGGGAAATGCTGCCGATAGTCTCACCCTCGGACGCAACCACACTGATATTGTAGGAGCTCCTCACATTCAGGAATTTTTAAGCAATAAATTATCCGCAGGGTTTTGGGGAGTTCCCGGCCTTCTAAACTTTCAAACCAGGTGCCGGCTGGCCATGCAGCTGCTGAGCGGATATATCCCCGGGCTCCTCAGCCTGCCCTTGGCTGTCCTGGGAATCAGCTTCTCACTGTGTCCGGACCCCTCACAGTGCACATTCCACCCGCCCTGTTATTTCCTATCCTCATCTTCATCTTCATCTTCCCTTCTCCACGTTTCACCCCATCCCCTCATCCCAACTCCACCCGCCCCCCCCATATACCCCCCATCCACCGTACCTCCACCCCCCATCCAACCTACCCCACACCCACCGTAACCCCCACTCCCCCACCCACCGTAACCCCCACTCCCCCACCCACCGTACCCCTCACTCCCCCACCCACCGTAACCCCCACTCCCCCACCCACCATACCCCTCAACCCCCATCCCCCCCTCACCCCCCATCCACCATAACCCCCACTCCCCCACCCACCGTAACCCCCACTCCCCCACCCACCGTAACCCCCACTCCCCCACCCACCATACCCCTCAACCCCCATCCCCCCCTCACCCCCCATCCACCATAACCCCCACTCCCCCACCCACCATAACCCCCACTCCCCCACCCACCATAACCCCCACTCCCACAACCCACCATACCCCTCACTCCCCCACCCACCGTACCCCTCACTCCCCCACCCACCGTAACCCCCACTCCCCCACCCACCATACCCCTCAACCCCCATCCCCCCTCATCCCCCCACCCACCGTAACCCCCACTCCCCCACCCACCGTACCCCTCACTCCCCCACCCACCGTACCCCTCACTCCCCCACCCACCGTAACCCCCGCCCCCCTCACTGAAACCCTCACCCCTCCACCCACCGTACCCCTCACCACCCCCACCCACCGTACCCCTCAACCCCCACCCCCCTCATCCCCCCACCCACCGTAACCCCCACTCCCCCCACCCACCGTACCCTTCAACCCCCACCCCCCCTTATCCCCCCACCAACCATAACCCCCACCCACCGTACCCCTCAACCCCCACCCACCGAAACCCCCGCCCCCCCCTCACTGAAACCCTCACCTCCCACCCACCGTACCCCTCACCCCCCCACCCACCGTACCCCCACCCCCCCATCTGTACTCCTCACCCCCCCACCCACCGTACCCCCAACCCCCCTCCCCCCATCCGTACTCCTCACCCCCCCCACCGTACCCCTCACCCCCCCACCCACCGTACCCCTCACCCCCCCACCCACCGTACCCCTCACCCCCCCACCCACTGTACCCCCCACCTCCAGCGAGGGGTTCGGGTCTGGAATGCACGGCCTGAAAGGGTGGGGGAGGCAGACTCAATTTTATCTTTCAAATGGGAATTGGATAAATATATGAAGGAGAAATGTTTGCCAGGCTCCGAGGAAAGGGCGGGGAGTAGGACTGGCTGAGAGCCAGTACCGGCGCGATGGGCCGAATGGTCCCCCTCTGTGCTGTACCCATTCTCTGACCCCTCTGACCCCTCACCTCTGAAGACTATCTGTGCTCTTGGCTTCCTACCTGCATGGTCAGGCGAGGTGGACTAATTAATGCAGCATTTGCTGACGAGGAGAGCAGAATGTGGGCAGTAACAGGGTGACTAGGAATGAAATGTATGAGAGAGATGCACTGAGGATTGATAGATTATAATTTGGATAAATACATGTCGGGACAGGCAATGATGAGACCATTGGAGATGGAAGAGACGGACCTGAGTAAGATCACTGCTCATTCTCTGAACCTTTACACATAATGCCGAGCAGTATTGAACAATTCGGATTAAGTTTATGAGTTACATTATAGCGGCCCCAGGTGAGGCCATATTTGGAATATTGTGTGTCATTTTGGGCAGCGAACTTCAAAAGCCTGTCAATGTGTTGAGAGGATTGAAGCAGAATAATGTCAGTTCTCGGGGAGCGAGGAATGGGGGGACCTGGAGACAGGAGGATAAGGGACAGCCTGGCTGCAGCCCTTCATACTCTGCAAGTTACATCACAAACCGAGCTTCAGAAAAGTGGGGAGCAAGTGTGAGGAGATAAGGGGCAGCGCAGGGTGAGGGGCCCGTCCTGTTAATGTTCCATGTTTTACAAATCCTGGCCAGCTCTCCAGACATTTCCACAGTCTCTGCTTGATTCCAAACAAAGCTAAATCACCCCAACAAAATCACTCAAAATGGTAATATGGTAAATAAATACTGAGAGATTTCAACACAGGGCGGTAACGGTTGCAAAGAATGGATGAGCTATGGGTCAGTCCTGCATCTGGGGCGAGCCGGGTCAAAGAGCTTTCGCGCTGTATCCAGGCACAGACTACTATATTATTTCATAGGAGATTGGCTATAATAGGGTGTCATAGAGTGATACCGCACGGAAGGAGGCCAAGTGGCCCCATTGTACCTGTCCCGGAGCTTTGAAAGAGCTATTGGGGGGAGTGGGACTAATTGGATAGATCTATAAACAACAGTGACACAAAGAGTGAAATGGAGAGAGAGACACAGAGTGAAACAGAGAGACACAGATTGAGAAACAGAGAGAGACACAGAGAGAGAGACACAGAGAGTGAGACACAGAGAGTGAAATGGAGAGAGAGACACAGAGTGAAACAGAGAGACACAGAGTGAGAAACAGAGAGAGACACAGAGAGAGAGACACAGAGAGTGAGACACATAGAGTGAAATGGAGAGAGAGACACAGAGTGAAACAGAGAGACACAGAGAGAGAGACACAGAGAGAGCGACACAGAGAGTGAGACACAGAGAGTGAGATGGAGAGAGAGAGACACAGAGTGAAACAGAGAGAGAGACACAGGGTGAGATGTAGACAGAGACACAGAGTGAGACACACAGAGAAACACAGAGTTACATACAGAGTGAGGCTGAAAGGGTTTTACAACCTCAGGACGTCCCAAAGCGCTTTACAGCCAATTAAGTTATTTTGATTTTTAGTCACTGTTGTCATACAGGAAACACGGCAGAGTTTGCGCAGAGCAAGCTCCCACAAACAGCAATGAGATAATGACCAGATCATCGTTTTACTAATGCTGGTTGAGGGATAAATATTGGCCAGGACACCAGGGAGAACTCCCCTGCTCTTCTTCCAATAGTACCATGGGAACTTTTATATCTACCTGCCAGAGCAGACGGTGCCCCTACTTAACATCTGTTCCAAAAACCGTCCCCTCCGAAAATGCGGCGCTCCCTCAGTACTGCCCCTCCGACAATGCAGCACTCCCTCAGTACTGCCCCTCCGACAGTGCAGCACTCCCTCAGTACTGCCCCTCCAACTGTGCAGCGCTCCCTCAGTACTGCCCCTCCGACAGTACAGCACTCCCTCAGTACTGCCCCTCCGACAGTACAGCACTCCCTCAGTACTGCCCCTCCGACAATGCAGCACTCCCTCAGTACTGCCCCTCCGACAGTGCAGCGCTCCCTCAGCACTGCTTCTCCGACAGTGCAGCGCTCCCTCAGCACTGCCCCTCCGACGGTGCAACGCAACCCCTCCAACAGTGCAGTGCTCCCTCAGTACTGCCCCTCCGACAGTGCAGCACTCCCTCAGTACTGCCCCTCCAACTGTGCAGCGCTCCCTCAGTACTGCCCCTCCGACAGTGCAGCGCTCCCTCAGTACTGCCCCTCCGGCAGTGCAGCGCTCCCTCAGCACTGCTTCTCCGACATTGCTGTGCCCCCTCAGTACTGCCCCTCCGACAGTGCAGCACTCCCTCAGTACTGCCCCTCCGACAGTGCAGCGCTCCCTCAGTACTGCCCCTCCGACAGTGCGGCGCTCCCTCAGCACTGCTTCTCCGACAGTGCAGCACTCCCTCAGTACTGCCCCTCCGACAGTCAGCATTCCCTCAGTACTGCCCCTCCCGCAGTACTGCCGCTCCGACAGTGCGGCGCTCCCTCAGTCCTGGCCCTCCGACAGTGCGGCGCTCCCTCAGTACTGTCACTCTGACAGTGCGGCACTCCCTCAGTACTGCACTGGGAACATGGCCTGGAATGAGGCTGAAAGCCATGCCCTGCAGACTCCGAGGCGAGAGACTGTGCTGCCCACTGAGCAGGGCTGGCCTTCATTTGCTGCATGTTTTCATGCATGTAAATCCTTTTAAGGGCTACATCTGCATGTGCTTTGAGTCACAGATATTTTTTAATAGATGGGATTAAATCCAAAATTTTCGGTGTTGGGTTAAGGAGCCGACGTTCTGTGTACAGACTCACACATAAAGGACACGACCTGTGACCCTGGACTGCTCGCTCCGTGCAGCTGTGGTCTCTCCGCAGGGAGCCAAACCATTCCACGGGAAGCATTACATTCAAAACACGCATAACCCAGGGGCTTTGGCCTGTCATCTGCATTTATTTCAAGTTAACTCGCTCTCCCTCCTGCTCGTAATTTGATCCTAAACTGCAAACGGACATTCATTTTGTGAATTCAATGCAGACACAAGGCTCAATCTAGATTGCATTTAAACCTTTCTTAACCTTTATGTTGAGGGAGCGCCGCACTGTCGGAGGGGCAGTACTGAGGGAGCGCCGCAGTGTCGGAGGGACAGTACTGAGGGAGTGTTGCACTGTCGGAGGGGCGGTACTGAGGGACCGCCGCAGTGTCGGAGGGGCGGTACTGAGGGAACGCCGCACTGTCGGAGGGACAGTACTGAGGGAGTGTTGCACTGTCGGAGAGGCGGTACTGAGGGAGCGCCGCAGTGTCGGAGGGGCGGTACTGAGGGAGCGCCGCACTGTCGGAGGGGCAGTACTGAGGGACCGCCGCAGTGTCGGAGGGGTGGTACTGAGGGACCGCCGCAGTGTCGGAGGGGCGGTACTGAGGGACCGCCGCAGTGTCGGAGGGGCGGTACTGAGGGAGCGCCGCAGTGTCGGAGGGGCGGTACTGAGGGAGCGCCGAAGTGTCGGAGGGGCGGTACTGAGGGACCGCCGCAGTGTCGGAGGGGCGGTACTGAGGGAGCGTCGCAGTGTCGGAGGGGCGGTACTGAGGGACCGCCGCAGTGTCGGAGGGGCGGTACTGAGGGACCGCCGCAGTGTCGGAGGGGCGGTACTGAGGGAGCGCCGCAGTGTCGGAGGGGCGGTACTGAGGGAGCGCCGCAGTGTCGGAGGGGCGGTACTGAGGGAGCGCCGAAGTGTCGGAGGCGCCGTGTTTTGGATGGGACATTAAACCCATGGCACTATTTAAGGGAATTCTCCTGGGGTTAGCATTCCTCTCCCAACCTACATCAGCAAAAAAAAAAGATACCGGACATTCGTCTCATTTACCGCCCTGTACAATGTCGCTGTGCAATACTTTACACCCTGGGGAAAGTTGTAGAGAGAGGCCAGCAGGTATCAGGCCTCTGTGCTCAGGGTGCTCTCAGGCACGGGGCGGGGTCGCGGTGTGTAACTGTTGAAGGGAATAAATCCTGTGAAGGTTAAATCCCACTCCACAACCTCCCCCCCCCCCCTCCATTGCAAGGCCAGCGGCTGCTCGTTCGCAGCGGGATCGGGGGGGATCGATCGGGGGCGGCGGGGGGCTGCCTTGCGGGGTGGTGGTGGGGAAGGAGGGGCTCTGAATGACTGGAGGCCGACCCTGTCCTTGTGGGGCCCAGGGGATTGCCGGTGGCAGTGATCCCTGTGTGGATATGCTGAGCGCTGTATCGCTGGACGGACTGGGCTCAGACCCTGCTCCCCTGCGGGTACCACACTCTCACACCCAGCGCTCCGGGACACGGCTCATACACTGATGTTGGAGCAGGGAGTGAGGGAGCACCGCTCCCCCACACTCTGCAACTCGGCCCCAAAATAAACAACAAAACATAAAGACTTGCATTTATACACGCCTTTCATAATCTCAGGCTGTAAAGCGCTTTACAGCCAATGAAGCACGTTTGAAATGTAGTCACTGTTGTAATGTGGGAAATGCAGCAGCCAATTTGCACACAGCAGCCAATTTGCACACAGCAAGCTCCCACACACAACAATGTGATAATTTTTTTTTGGTGCTGTTGGCTGACAGATATATATTGACACTATTCAAATCCCCGCCGACAGTGCAGCGCTCCCTCAGTACTGCCCCTCCGACAGTGCGGCGCTCCCTCAGTACTGCCCCTCCGACAGTGTGTGGCACCCTCAGTACTGCCCCTCCGACAGTGCGGCGCTCCCTCAGTACTGCCCCTTCGACAGTGTGGCACTCCCTCAGTACTGTCCCTCCGACAGTGCGGTGCTCCCTCAGTACTGTCCCTCCGACAGTGCGGTGCTCCCTCAGTACTGCCCCACCGACAGTGCGGGGCTCCCTCAGTACTGCCACTCCGACAGTGTGTGGCTCCCTCAGTACTACCCCTCCGACAATGCGGCGCTCCCTCAGTACTGCCCCTCCGACAGTGCAGAGCTCCCTCAGTACTGCTCCTCCGACAGTGCAGCACTCTCTCAGTACTGCCCCTCCGACAGTGCGGCGCTCCCTCAGTACTACCCCTCCAACAGTGCAGCACTCCCTCAGTACTGCCCCTCCGACAGTGCAGCAATCTCTCAGTACTGCCCCTCCGACAGTGCAGCACTCCCTCAGTATTGCCCCTCTGACAGTGCGGCACTCCCTCAGTACTGTCCTCAGACAGTGCAGCACTCTCTTGGCTGGCACAGATGTGATGTCTGAATTGTTGTCTTGTGATCGCAGTGTGTGTAATCCATCAGAATTCTCAGATTATAGGGACAAGGAGTGAGACAATTTGTCAGTTGAACATAAATTTACATATTGTTCTTTTATAAAACGACCCTATTATTCGTGCAGAGACCTGGAATCCGCTCCCAATTGCGGCAAATGTTTGTCATGTTGAAAATATGTTGAGATCATCTCGTCTATCTAGCTGCTTCCTTTCCAACTCCCAATGTTATCAGTGTAACTAAGTACACAGAGTCCCATGGAGAGTGCGAGGGTTTTGACACACTCCCAACAGCTGTTATAAACAGCCTCGAGAAATGTGTGCTGCAGATTTTCCGTTTGTCGTGATCCCCATTTTTTTTGCTGACCTTGAAAAATAATCTCCAATTTGATGAATGTTTGAGCCCATTGCATCTTTTAAGAGAAAAGTCGTGAATTGTTTGAAGCCGAGGAAGATACAGGACTATAGGGAGAGCGCTGCAGTGGGATTAGTGTGGGATTGATACAGGGCTATGGGGAGAGCACGGGCAGTGGGATTAGTTTGAGATTGATGCAGGGCAATGGGAAGAGAGTGGGGCAGTGGGATTAGTTTGGGAGAGAGCGGTGCAGTGGGATTAGTTTGGGATTGAAACAGGGCTATGGGGAGAGTATGGTGCAGTGGGAATAGTTTGAGATTAAAACAGGGCTATGGGGAGAGCACGGGCAGTGGGATTAGTTTGGGATTGATGCAGGGCAATGGGAAGAGAGTGGGGCAGTGGGATTAGTTTGGGATTGATACAGGGCTATGGGGAGAAAGTGGGATAGTGGGATTAGTTGGGGAGAGAGCGGTGCAGTAGGAATAGTTTGAGATTGAAACAGGGCTATGGCGAGAGAGCGAGGCAGTGGGATGTGTTTGTGATTGATACAGGGCTATGGGAAGAGAGCGGAGTGGGGGGATTAGTTTGGGATTGATACAGGGCTATGGGGAGAGAGCGTGTCAGTGGGATTAGTTGGGATTGATACAGGTCTATGGAAGGGAGAGTGGGGCAGTGGGATTAGTTTGGGATTGAAACAGGGCTATGGGGAGAGAGTGGTGCAGTGGGAATAGTTTGGGATTGATACAGGGCTATGGGGAGAGAGTGAGGCAGTGGGATTAGTTGGGATTGATACAGTCTGTGGAAGGGAGAGTGGGGCAGTGGGATTAATGTGGGATTGATACAGGGCTATGGGGAGAGAGCGAGGCAGTGGGATTAGTTTGAGATTGATGTAAGGCTATGGGGAGAGAGTGGGGCAGTGGGATTAGTTGGGGATTAATACAGGGCTATGGGAAGAGAGCGCGGGCAATGGGATTAGTTTGGGATTGATACAGGGCTATGGGGAGAGAGCGGGACAGTGCGATTAGTTTTGGATTGATACAGGGCAATGGGAGAGCGCGGAGTAGTGGGATTAGTTTGGGATTGATACAGGGCTATGGGGAGAGAGTGGTGCAGTGGGAATAGTTTGAGATTGAAACAGGGCTATGGCGAGAGAGCGAGGCAGTGGGATGTGTTTGTGATTGATACAGGGCTATGGGAACAGAGCGGAGTGGAGGGATTAGTTTGGGATTGATACAGGGCTATGGGGAGAGAGCGGGGCAGTGGGATTAGTTGGGATTGATACAGGTCTATGGAAGGGAGAGTGGGGCAGTGGGATTAGTTTGGGATTGAAACAGGGCTATGGGGAGAGAGTGGTGCAGTGGGAATAGTTTGGGATTGATACAGGGCTATGGGGAGAGAGTGAGGCAGTGGGATTAGTTGGGATTGATACAGTCTGTGGAAGGGAGAGTGGGGCAGTGGGATTAATGTGGGATTGATACAGGGCTATGGGGAGAGAGCGAGGCAGTGGGATTAGTTTGGGATTGATGTAAGGCTATGGGGAGAGAGTGGGGCAGTGGGATTAGTTGGGGATTAATACAGGGCTATGGGAAGAGAGCGCGGGCAATGGGATTAGTTTGGGATTGATACAGGGCTATGGGGAGAGAGCGGGACAGTGCGATTAGTTTTGGATTGATACAGGGCAATGGGAGAGCGCGGAGTAGTGGGATTAGTTTGGGATTGATACAGGGCTATGGGGAGAGAGTGGTGCAGTGGGAATAGTTTGAGATTGAAACAGGGCTATGGCGAGAGAGCGAGGCAGTGGGATGTGTTTGTGATTGATACAGGGCTATGGGAACAGAGCGGAGTGGAGGGATTAGTTTGGGATTGATACAGGGCTATGGGGAGAGAGCGGGGCAGTGGGATTAGTTGGGATTGATACAGGTCTATGGAAGGGAGAGTGGGGCAGTGGGATTAGTTTGGGATTGAAACAGGGCTATGGGGAGAGAGTGGTGCAGTGGGAATAGTTTGTGATTGAAACAGGGCTATGGCGAGAGAGCGAGGCAGTGGGATCCGTTTGGGATTGATAAAGGGCAATGGGAGAGCGCGGAGTAATGGGATTAGTTTGGGATTGATACAGGGCTATGGGGAGAAAGAGGGTCAGTGGGATTAGTTTTGGATTGATACAGTGCTATGGGGAGAGAGCGGGGCAGTGGAATTAGTTTTGGATTGATACACTGCTATGGGGAGAGAGTGGGGCAGTGGGTTTAGTGTAGGATTGATGCAGGGCTATGGGGAAAGAGTAGGGCAGTGGGATTAGTTGGGGATTGATGCAGGACTATGGGGAGAGAGAGAGGGGCAGTGGGATTCGTTTGGGATTGATACAGGGCTATGGGGGGAGAGTAGGGCAGTGGGTTTAGTGTCTGATTGATACAGGGCTATGGGGAGAGAGTGGGGCAGTGGGATTAGTTTGTGATTGATAAGGGCTACGGGGAGAGAGTGGGGCAGTGGAATTAGTTTAGGATTAACACAGGTCTATGGGGAGAGAGCGGAGCAGTGGGATTAGTTTGGGATTGATACACGGCTATGGGGAGAGAGCGGGGCAGTGGGATTAGTTTGGGATTGATACAGGGCTGTGGGGAAGAGAGCGGGGCAGTGGAATTAGTTTGGGATTGATACAGGGCTATGAGAGGAGAGTGGGGCAGTGGGATTAGTTTGGGATTGATACAGGGCTGTGGGGAAGAGAGCGGGGCAGTGGAATTAGTTTGGGATTGATACAGGGCTATGAGGGGAGAGTGGGGCAGTGGGATTAGTTTGGGATTGATACACTGCTATGGTGAAAGCGGTGCAGTGGGATCAGTTTGGGATTGATACACTGCTATGGGGAGAGAGCGGGGCAGTGGGATTAGTTTGGGATTGATACAGGGCTATGGGGAGAGAGCGGGGCAGTGGGTTTAGTGTAGGATTGATGCAGGGCTATGGGGAAAGAGTAGGACAGTGGGATTAGTTGGGGATTGATGCAGGACTATGGGGAGAGAGAGGGGCAGTGGGATTAGTTTGGGATTGATACAGGGCTATGTGGGGAGAGTAGGGCAGTGGGTTTAGTGTCTGATTGATACAGGGCTATGGGGAGAGAGTGGGGCAGTGGGATTAGTTTGTGATTGATACAGGGCTACGGGGAGAGAGCGGGGCAGTGGAATTAGTTTAGGATTGATGCAGGGCTATGGGGAAAGAGTAGGGCAGTGGGATTAGTTGGGGATTGATGCAGGACTATGGGGAGAGAGCGGGGCAGTGGAATTAGTTTGGGATTGATACAGGGCTATGAGGGGAGAGTGGGGCAGTGGGATTAGTTTGGGATTGATACACTGCTATGGTGAAAGCGGTGCAGTGGGATCAGTTTGGGATTGATACAGTGCTATGGGGAGAGAGCGGGGCAGTGGGATTAGTTAGGGATTGATACAGGGCTATGGGGAGAGAGCGGGGCAGTGGGATTAGTTTGGGATTGATACATTGCTATGCGGAGAGAGCGGGGCAGTGGGATTAATTGTGGATTGCTTTAGCAAAGAGCCAGCACAGACAAAATGGGCTGAATTGCCTCTTGTGCCATGAACTTTTGTGATTAACGTCATGATAAATTAACCTTCTGGACTTAGTCTGAGAATTACACTCCTTTCATTAGCATAGAAATTTCACAAGGCAGTCCTTGGTCTCGCCAAGTCTGTTCCAGCTCTAGCACTATGTACTCTAGCACCATTGTCCTTCTCTTCCCTGTGCCCTTTAATAGTTTTCTTCTGCTAAACTTTATCTAATGCTTCTTAAATATTATAATTGCTTGGCTTACACCCCGCTCTCCCCCCACCACACCCTGCCCCCGTGCCCGCTGTGGTTTCCAGATTCCATACTCTGATAACCCTCAGTGTGAAAACACTCCTTCTAACCTCCTTTTTATGCCTCAGGACTGCCCATGGGCAGTCATCTTCCTTGGGGGCTCCTTGCTGAGCAACTTTATTCTTGGTTATTCATTGCCCTTTCTCCTTCAGTTTCCTCTCTTCCACTCTAAGTTCTCATGGGTCTCCTCTCCGCCTCTCTACCTCTCTTTCCTCCTTAAAGACGCTCCTTAAAACCTACCTCTTTGATCAAGCTTTTGATCACGTGTCCTAATATCTCCTTATGTGGCTCGGTGTCAAATTGTGTTCGATAATGCTCCTGTAAAGTGCCTTGGGACATTTTACTACGTTCAAGGCACGATATATAGATACAAGATGCTGTTGTCTTTTATTCTGAGTTGATGTCCCCCTTGTTACTGATTCACCAACCATTTGGAATAACCTTTTACTCTTCACCATCCAATAGCAAAGATGTATTTAAGGGGAGGCTGAGGGAGAAAGGAATAGAAGGATATGGTGATGGGGTGAGATGGAGAGGGGTGGGAGGAGGCTGGTGTGGAGCATAAACCCTGGCACGGAGCGGTTGGGTCGAACGACCTGTTTTTGTGCCGTAGGCTCAATGTAACTATGTAAGGGTCTGTTTATTGCTATTATACTGCTATGTTCTGGGTTAGTTAGAGAGATGACCATAAATCCCACCAGTAATGACTCATTGTTGAATTACTGACTTGACTCCAATGTTATCCTATTGGAACTCTAGTCTGATTCCAAAATTCTCCACCAGGAAATTAAACATTTTTTGAATATTCTGCTAAAAGCAGAAGAGATTTTCTGAATTTGCTCCAAATTTTTTAATGTCTAAAGTCAATTATTGTTCCAAATAAAATGTACCCGTGGGTTGATTTATTGGCCTTGCACTTGATGAGCCATGTTTTCCTTCACATTTTTATAGAGACAGCCCATAAATTACAGCAGCAATGCAAAACTTTACAATCTTTTAATTTCACATTTCTTACAATTGACGTATCCATTAGCCCAGGGCTGCTTTCAACAATCAACTGTGCTTTCAGCGATGAGATTCAGAAGATCAGTTATATTTCTATCCTCTGACGCTCAGTGTTTCAGCACAGATTTTTAGTGAGAAATGATATTGGCTCAGAAGATCAAGATGTTGAATCCGTTTGGGTGGAGATAAGGAATAATAAGGGGAAATGTCACTGGTGGACGTAGTCTATAGGCCCCCTAACAGTAGCTACACTGTTGGACGGAATATAAATCAAGAAATAATGGAGGCTTGTAATAAAGGAACAGCAATAATCATGGGTGATTTTAACCTTCATATTGATTGGACAAAGAAAATTGGCCAGGGTAGCCTTGAGGAGCAGTTCATAGAGTGTATCCGGGATAGTTTCCTTGAACAGTACATTGTGGAACCAACCAGGGAGCAGGCTCTCTTAGATTTGGTACTGTGTAATGAGACAGGATTAATAAATGATCTCCTACTAAAGGATCCTCTAGGAATGAGTGACTATAACATGGTTGAATTTCAAATTTAGTTGGAGGGTGAGAAAGTTGGATCTCAAATCAGTGTCCTAAGCTTAAATGAAGGAGCCTACAAAAGGTATGAGGGCAGAGTTGGTTAAAGTGGACTGGGAAAATAGATTAAAGTATGGGACGGTTGATGAGTAGTGATAGACATTTAAGGAGATATTTCATAACTCTCAACAAAAATATATTACAATGAGGAGGAAAAACTGTAAGAGAAGGGATAACCATCCGTGGCTAACTATGGAAATAAGGGATGGTATCAAATTGAAAACAAGGGCATACAATGTGGCCAAGGTTAGTGGGAGGCCAGAGGATTGGGAAACTTTTAAAAGCCAGCAAAGAATGACTAAAAAAAAATAAAGAGCGAGAAGATAGATTATGAAAGCAAACTAGCACGAAATATATAAGAGATAGTAAAAGTTTCTACAGGTACATAAAAAGGAAAAGAGTGGCTAAAGTAAATGTTGGTCCCTTAGAGGAAGAGACCGGGGAATTAATAATGGGAAACAGGGAAATGGCAGAGACTTTGGACAAATATTTTGTATCGGTCTTCACGGTAGAAGACACTAAAAACATCCCAATAGTGGATAATCAAGGGGCTTATAGGGAGGGAGGAACCAAATACAATCATGATCACTAATGAAGTAGTACTCGGTAAAATAATGGGACTAAAGGCGGACATGTCCCCGGACCTGATGGCTTGCATCCTAGGGTCTTAAAAGAAGTGGCTGCAGAGATAGCGGATGCATTGGTTGTAATTACCCAAATTCCCTGGATTCTGGGGCGGTCCCAGCGGATTGGAAAACCGCAAATGGTCGTGAAAGGTGCTATATAAATGTAAGTCTTTCTTTCTTCTTTCTAACCTGTGCTGTACCTGCCCTGGGAATGTTTGATGGGACAGTTTAGAGGGAGCTTTACTCTGTATCTAACCCCGTGCTGTGCCTGCCCTGGGAGTGTTTGATGGGACAGTTTAGAGGGAGCTTTACTCTCTATCTAACCGGTGTTGTACCTGCCCTGGGAGTGTTTGATGGGACAGTGTAGAGGGAGCTTTACTCTGTATCTAACCGGTGTTGTACCTGCCCTGGGAGTGTTTGATGGGACAGTGTGTGAGAGCTTTACTCTGTATCTAACCGGTCCTGGGAGGGTTTATATTGACTGTCCCTGGGTTAGTATTACGCTGTGCCAGGATGGGATGTTGATTCGATCTACAGTGAGATCTTGACCTGGCCAGATGTTTCCCCACTGGATTTAGTGGAATATCTGAAGGGACAGGAGGAGAATCACAGTGTGTTTGCTTAAGTAAACACATCACAAAATAATCTCTGCCCTTAAAATGCAAGAAAATTCATTGGAAAAAGATGCTGTGACTTTAAGAGCAAGGCATGTCTGCTTCAGAGTAATCAGCTGATAACTGAAACCAGAGCCAATTGTGCTGGGTGTGTTATATCACAAGGAAAGAGTGTGAGATGTTCAAGTGGCGGTCAGGAGTGTTGAGCGAACCTATTGTGCTCACACAACCTTCTGGTTGCACTATTTTAACCCGTGTGTACTGTTGTGTTAAACCAGTGGGCCGGGAGTGTTGCACAGGTGTGCACTCTTCACCCGAGAACAGCACAAACTGGAATCTGGGTAATGGGGAGTGGGCAGGGAAGTGGACCCGAGTCTATGATCAGATCAGCCATGATCATATTGAATGGTGGAGCAGGCTCAAGGGGCCGTATGGCCTACTCCTGCTCCTATTTCTTATGTTCTTATGGAACCTTCATTCTATGCCCGCCTTGCAAGCTTTACTGTGCCTGATCTAACTTCAATAAAACATTCCTCCACAGGGTAAGATAAAGACAAAAAGGGAAGCTTATGACAGATACCGAGAACTCAACACTGCAGAAACTCTAGAAGAGTACAAGAAGTGCAGGGGTGCAATTAAAAAAGATATCCTAAAAGCAAAGAGAGAGCACGAAAGAATATTGGCAAGTAAAATCAGGGAAACCCAAAGATGTTTTATAAATACATTAAGAGCAAGAGGATAACTGAAGCAAGAATGGGGTCGATCAGAGAGCATAAAGGAAATCTGTGTTTGGAGGCGGGAGATGTGCATATGGTTCTTAATGAATACTTTACATCCATTTTCACAAAGGAGAGGGGCGATACAGACTTTGCAATGAGGGCGGAGGAGTGTGAAATAATAGATGAGATAAATATAGTGAGAGAGGAAGTACTAAGGGGCTTAGCAGCTTTGAAAGTGGATAAATCCCCAGGCCCAGATGAAATATATCCCAGCCATTACAGAGACGTGGTTGCAAGGTAACCAGGATTGGAAACTAAATATTCAGGGGTATTTGACAATTTCGAAGGATAGACAGAAAGGAAAAGGAGGTGGGGTAACTTTGTTAATAAAGGATATGATCAGTGCTGTAGTAAGAAATGATATTGGCTCAGAAGATCAAGATGTAGAAGCAGTTTGGGTGGAGATAATGAATAATAGGGGAAGAAATCACTGGTGGGCGTAGTCTATAGGCCCCCTAACAGTAGTTACACTATTGGACGCAGTATAAATCAAGAAATAATGGAGGCTTGTAATAAAGGAACGGCAATAATCATGGCCGATTTTAACCTTCATATTGATTGGACAAAGCAAATTGGCCAGGGTAGCCTCGAGGAAGAGTTCATAGAGTGTATCGGGGATGGTTACCTTGAACAGTACACATTGCGGAACCAACCAGGGAGCAGGCTATCTTAGATCTGGTACTGTGTAATGAGACATGATCTCATAGTAAAGAATCCTCTAGGAATGAGTGACCATAATGTTATATATGTATACTTGCATTTATTCTGTACAGCCACCAGAGGGCTAATCCCCTGGAGTCCCAAGGGATCCCATAATCCCTTGGGAGCACAGGAATATAAAGAGGCTTCACAGGTTGGAGAGGCACTTTGGAGACCTGCAATAAAAGACCAAGGTCACACTTTACTTTGAGCTCACTGTGTTCAGTCTGACTCTTTCTCCATACACTACAACTGGAGACAAGATACAGAAAGCGAACCCAAAGATGCAGAGAACAGTGGGCATCCTGGAGAAATTTTCAGTGGGAGATGATTGGGAAACTTTTGTGGAGCGACGCGACCAATACTTCGTGGCCAACGAGCTAGACGGAGAAGAGAATGCTGCCAAACGTAGAGCGATCCTCCTCGCCGTCTGTGGGGCACCAACGTATGGCCTCATGAAGAATCTGCTCACTCCAACGAAACCCACGGAGAAATCGTACGACGCTTTGTGCACACTGGTCTGAGAGCATTTGAACCCGAAGGAAAGCGTTCTGATGGCGAGGTACCGGTTCTACACCTACAAAAGGTCTGAAGGCCAGGAAGTGGCGAGTTATGTCGCCGAGCTGAGATGCCTTGCAGGACATTGCGAATTTGAAGGACATTTGGAGCACATGCTCAGAGACTTTTTCATACTTGGCATTGGCCATGAAACCATACTTCGCAAGCTTTTGACTGTAGAGACCCCAGCCTTGAGTAAGGCCATAGCGATAGCCCAGGCGTTCATTGCCATCAGTGACAATACTAAGCAAATCTCTCAGCACACAAGTGCTGCTACAAGTACTGTGAACAAAGTGATGTTGTTTTCGAATCATAACGAACAGGGCAGGTCACACATATCTGCAGCTACACGTCCGCAGATGTCTCAGAGTCTACCATCAAGGGTGATGAATGCAAGGCCATTAACACCTTGTTGGCGCTGCGGGGGTGATCATCGTTACCATTTATGCCGATTCAAAGAGTAAGATTGCAAGGGCTGTGGAACAATGGGACACCTCCAACAAGTGTGCAGGCAAGCTGCTAAGCCTGTTAAACATGCAAACCACCACTTTGCAGAGGAAGACAGATCCACGGAGGATCACTACAAACCAGAGCCTCAGATAGAGGAGGCAGAAGTACATGGGGTGCACACATTCACCATGAATTGTCCGCCGATAATGCTGAATGTTGAACTAAATGGACTCCCAGTGTCAATGGAGCTTGACTTTTGAAAGGTTGTGGTGCAACAAGGCCTCAAGGCCAGTCTTAACTCCAGTTTGCACAAAACTAAGAACTTACACTAAAGAACTGATTCCTGTAATTGGCAGTGCTACCGTAAAGGTCTCCTACGATGGAGCGGTGCACAAACTACCACTCTGGGTGGTACCGGGCGATGGTCCCACGCTGCTCGGCAGGAACTGGCTGGGAAAGATACGCTGGAACTGGGACGACGTTCGAGCGCTATCGCCCGCTGACGACACTTCGTGTGCCCAGATCTTAAACAAATTTCCTTCGCTGTTTGAACCAGGCATCAGGAAATTCCAAAGAGCAAAAGCACAGATCTACCTAACTCCGGGGGCACGACCCATCCATCACAAGGCGAGAGCAGTACCATACATGATGAGAGAAAGGGTAGAGATTGAGCTAGACCGGCTGCAACGAGAGGGCATCACTTCACCGATCGAGTTCAACGAGTGGGCCAGTCCCATTGTCCCAGTCCTCAAGGGAGACGGCACCTTCAGAATCTGTGGCGATTACAAAGTAACTATCAATCGTTTCTCCCAGCAGGACCAATACCCACTACCAAAAGCCGACGATCTCTTTGCAATGCTGGTGGGAGGAAAGACGTTCACGAAGCTGGATCTACATGACGCAGGAACTGGAGGAATCATCGAAGGCCCTCACCTGCATCAACACGCACAAAGGTCTTTATGTTTATAACAGGTGCCCGTTTGGAATCCGATCAGCGGCGGCGATATTCCAGAGAAACATGGAAAGTTTACTGAAGTCGGTCCCGCACACTGTGGTCTTCCAGGACGACATCTTAGTCACAGGTCGGAACACAGTCGAGCATCTGCAGAACCTGGAGGAAGTTCTTAGTCGACTCAACCGCATGGGGCTCAGGTTAAAACGCTCGAAGTGCGTTTTCCTGGCACCTGAAGTGGAGTTCCTGGGAAGGAGGATTGCGGCAGATGGCCTCAGGCCCACCAACGCGAAGACGGAGGCAATCGAGAACGCACCGAGGCCACAGAACGTAATGGAGCTGCAGTCGTTTCTGGGACTCTTGAACTACTTTGGTAACTTCTTACCGGAACTCAGCACCCTGCTAGAACCACTGCATGTCTTACTACGAAAAAGGGGCGAATGGGTTTAGGGCAAAAGCCAAGAAAATGCCTTTGTAAAAGTGAGAAAATTGTTATGCTCAAACAAATTGCTTGTGTTGTACAATCCATGTAAACGTTTGGTACTAGCATGTGATGCGTCGTCATATGGCGTTGAGTGTGTATTGCAACAAGCTAATGATTTCGGGAAATTGCAACCGGTTGCTTATGCATCCAGGAGTCTGTCCAAGGCTAAGAGAGCCTACAGCATGATTGAGAAAGAAGCGTTAGCGTGTGTCTATGGGCTAAAGAAAATGCATCAATACCTGTTTGAGCTAAAATTCGAATTGGAAACTGACCATAAGCCACTTATATCCCTGTTCTCTGAGAGTAAAGGAATAAATACCAACGCATTGGCCCGCATCTAGAGATGGGTGCTCACGTTGTCCGCATACAACTACGCCATCCGCCACAGGCCAGGCACAGAAAACTGCGCCGATGCTCTCAGCAGGCTGCCATTGCCCACCACGGGGGTGGAGATGGTGCAGCCCACAGATCTAGCCATGGTTATAGAAGCATTTGAGAGTGAGCAATCATCTGTCACTGCCCGGCAGATCAAAACCTGGATGAGCCAGGACCCCTTATTATCTCTAGTCAAAATCTGTGTGCTTCACGGGAGCTGGTCCAGTGTTCCAGTGGAAATGCAGGAAGAGATAAAGCCGTTCCAGCGGCGCAAAGGTGAAATGTCTATCCAGGCAGACTGCCTTCTGTGGGGCAATCGAGTCATGGTCCCCAAGAAGGGCAGAGACACCTTCATCAATCACCTCCACCGTACCCACCCAGGCATCGTAATGATGAAAGCGATAGCCAGATCCCACGTGTGGTGGCCCGGTATCGAGTCCTGCGTTCACAGATGTAATACATGTTCACAATTAAGCAATGTACCCAGGGAGGCGCCGCTAAGTTTATGGTCTTGGCCCTCCAAACCGTGGTCTAGGGTACACGTCGACTATGCAGGCCCGTTCTTGGGTAAAATGTTCCTTGTGGTTGTAGACGCGTACTCCAAGTGGATTGAATGTGAGATAATGTCGGCTAGCACGTCCGCTGCCCCCACTGAAAGCCTGCAGGCCATGTTTGCCACACACGGCCTACCCAATGTCCTGGTGAGTGACAACGGGCCATGTTTTACCAGTGCTGAGTTCAAAGAATTCATGACCCATAACGGGATCAAACATGTCACATCTGCCCCGTTTAAACCAGCGTCCAATGGTCAGGCAGAGAGAGCAGTGCAAACCATCAAGCAAGGCTTGAAGAGGGTAACTGAAGGCTCACTGCAGACTCGCCTATCCCGAGTCCTGTTTCGCTACCGCACGAGACCACACTCACTCACTGGGATCTCACCTGCTGAACTGCTCATGAAAAGAGCGTGTAAGACAAGGCTCTCGTTAGTTCACCCTGATCTACATGAACAGGGAGAGAGCAGGTGGCTTCAACAAAGTGCATACCATGATAGCGCAAATGTGTCATGCGAGATTGAAATCAATGATCCTGTATTTGTTTTAAATTATGGACAAGGTCCCAAGTGGCTTCCCGGCACTGTCATGGCCAAAGAGGGGAGCAGGGTGTTTCGGGTCAAACTTTCAAATGGACTCATTCACCGGAAACACTTGGACCAAATCAAACTCAGATTCACGGACTATCCTGAGCAAACCACCTTGGACCCTACCTTTCTTGATCCCCCAACATACACACCAATGGCAACTGGCACCATGGTTGACCACGAAGCAGAACCCATCATCCACAGCAGCCCTGCAGAGCCCAACACACCAGGCAGCACAGCAAGACCAGCTGCACAGCAGCCCAGCGAGAGCCCAACAAATGATTCAGCAACACCAGCTTTCACACCGAGACGATCAACCAGGGCAAGAAGGGCCCCAGATCGACTCACATTGTAAATAGTTACACTATTGACTTTAGGGGGAATGTTGTTATGTATCTGGACTTATATATACTCTGTACCACCAGAGGGCTCATTCCCCGGAGTCCCAAGGGATCTCATGATCCCTTAGGAGCACAGGTATTTAAGGAGGCTTCACAGGTTGGGGAGGCACTCTGGAGACCTGCAATAAAAGACTACGGTCACACTTTACTTTGAGCTCACAGTGTTCAGTCTGACTCTTTCTCCATACACTACACATAACATGGTTGAATTTCAAATTCAGTTGGAGGGTGAGAAAGTTTGATCTCAAATAAAGGCAAAGGTATTAATATGTCCTTACTATACAGCATAAATGCACACGAGGCCCATACTTGAGAAAAGGTCACTCTGTGACCAGTTACCTTTATTAGCCAGCACTGAAGTGATGAAGGTGGGTGGAGCTTCCCCTTTTATACCTGAAATCCAGGTTAGGAGTGTCTCCCACAAGTTCACCACCTAGTGGTCAGTGTTCTCACGGTGCACAACTTAGGTCAGTTTATACATGGGTTACAATGACAGTTGAATACATGATAGGTATGAAGGCAGAGTTGGCTAAAGTGGACTTGGAAAATAGATTAAAGTGTAAGACGGTTGATAATCAGTAGCAGACATTTAAGGAGATATTTCATAACTCTCAAGAAAGCAAGTTGGATCCAAAATTGGCTCAGAGGCAGGAAGTGAGGGGTAATGTTTGATGGGTGTTTTTGTGACTGGAAGGCTGTATCCAGTGGGGTTCCGCAGGGCTCAATGCTGGGTCCCTTCCTTTTTGTGGTTTACATCAATGACTTGGACTTAAATGTTGGGGATGTGATTAAGAAGTTTGCAGATGACACTAAAATAGGCTGTGTGGTTGATAATGAAGAAGAAAGCTGTAGGCTGCAGGAAGATATCAATCAACTGGTCAGGTGGGCAGAACAGTGGAAAATGGAATTCAATCTGGAGAAGTGTGAGGTAATGCATTTGGGGAGGTCTAACAAGGAAAGGGAATACACATTAAATGGTAGGACACTGAGAAGTGTAGAGGAACAAAGGGACCTTGGAGTGCATGTCCACTGATCCCTGAAAGTAGCAGGTAGATAAGGTGGTTAAGACGGCATTTGGAATACTTGCCTTTATAAGTCGAGGCATGGAATACAAGAGCAGGGAGGTTATGATTGAACTGTATAAAACACTGGTTAGGCTGCAGCTGGAGTACTGTGTGCAGTTCTGGTCACCACATTACAGGAAAGATGTGATTGAACTGGAAAGGGTGCAGAGGAGATTTACAAGAATGTTGTCTGGACTGGAGAATTTTAGCTCTGAGGAAAGATTGGAGAGGCTGGGTCTGTTTTCTTTGGAACAGAGGAGACTGAGGGGAGAAAAATAGAAACATAGAAATTTACGCCGCAGAAGGAAGCCATTTCTTCCCATCATGTCCGCGCCGACCGACAAAGAGCCGCATGGTCCTTGGTCAGCAGCCCTAAAGGTTACATATAAAGATATGATCAATGACAGAAAGGCAAAGAGCACCCAGCCCAACCAGTCCACCTCACACAACTGCGACACCCTTTATACTAAAACATTCTACACTCCACCCCAACCGGAGCCACATGATCTCCTGGGAGAGACAAAAACCAGATAAAAACCCAGGCCAATTTAGGGAGAAAAAAATCTGGGAAAATTCCTCTCTGACCCATCCAGGCGATTGAAACTAGTCCAGGAGATCACCCTGGCTGTATTCTATTCCCTGCAGTACTTACCATTATATCTGCTCCGACCAACAAAAGGTCATCCAGTTTAATCCCAATTACCAGCTCTAGGTCCGTAACCCTGCAGGTTACTGCACTTTAAGTGCCCATCCAACCATCTCTTAAAAGTGGTGAGGGTTTCTGCATCCACCACTCTTCCAGGCAACGAGGTCCAGATCCCCACAACCCTCTGCATAAAGAAGCCCCCCCCTCAAATCCCCTCTAAACCTTCCACCAGCCACCTTAAAACTATGCCCCCTTGTAATAGACCCCTCCACCAATGGAAATAGACCCTACTATCCACTATGTCCAGGTCCCTCAATATTTTGTACACCTCAATGAGGTCTCCTCTCAACCTCCTCTGTTCCAATGAGAACAAACCCAGCCTATCTAATCTCTCCTCATAGCTAAGATTATCCATTCCAGGCAGCATCCTAGTAAATCTCCTCTGCAGCCTCTCTAGCAATCACGCCCTTCCTATAATAGGGCAACCAGAACTGCACGAAATACTCCAGCTGTGGCCTAACCAAAGTATTATACAATTTAAGCATAACCTCCTTGCTCTTATATTCTATGTCCTGGCCAATAAAGGCAAGCATTCCGTATGCCTTCTTAACCACCTTATCCACCTGGCCTGCTACTTTCAGGGATCTGTGGACAAGCACTCCAAGGTCCCTTTGTTCATCTACACTATTAAGTGGCCTACCGCTTAATGTGTATATGCTTTCTTTATTAGCCCTCCCAAAGTGCATCACCTCACACTTCTCTGAATTAAATTCCATTTGCCACTGCTCTGCCCACCTGACTAGTAGATTGATATCCTCCTGCAGCCCATGACTTTCCTCTTCATTATCAACCACAAAGCCAATTTTAGTATCGTCTGCAAACTTCTTAATCATACTCCCTATATTCAAATCTAAATCGTTGATATATACCACAAAAAGCAAGGGACCCAGTACTGAGCCCAACAGAACTCCACTGGAAATATCCTTCCAGTCACAAAAACATCCATCAATCATTACCCTTTACTTCCTACCTCCAAGCCAATTTTGGATCCAACTTGATACTTTGCCCTGTATCCCATGGGCTTTAACCTTCATGACCAGTCTACCATGTGGGACCTTATCAAAAGCCTTACTAAAGTCCATATATACTACATTGTATGCACTACCCTCATTGACCCTCTTGGTTACCTCCGCAAAAAATTCAATCAGGTTAGTCTAACATGATCTTCCCTTAACAAATCTGCGCTGACGGTCCCTAATTAATCCTTGCCTTTCCAAATGTAGATTTATCCTGTCTTTTAGGATTTTTTCCAATCATTTTCCCACCATTGAGGTTAGGCTGACAGGCCTGTAATTACTCGGCCTATCCCTTTCTCCCTTCTTAAACAAGGGTACTATATTAGCAGTCCTCCAATCCTCCGGCACCTTGGCCAGCTCCAAAGAGGACTGGAAAATGATGGTCAAGGCCTCTGCTATTTCCTCTTTTACTTCGTTCAACAGCTTGGGATGCACTTCATCCGGGCCTGGGGACTTATCTACTTTCAAAGCTGCTAAACCCCTTAATACTTCCTCTCTCACTATGTTTATTTCATCCAGAATATCACAGTCCTCCTCCATATATCTTACTCTTACTATATTTATAGAACATCTTTGGGTTTTCCTTAATTTTTCTGGCCAAGAATCAGACCTGATTGAGGGGTATAAAATTGAGGGGCCTGGATAGAGTGGATAGGAAGGACTGTTTCCCTTGGCAGTGGGGTCAACAACCAGGGGGCATAGATTTAAAGTTATTGGGGTGGGAGAGGGAGGGAGGGAGATTTAGAGGGGATTTGAGGGGAAATTTCTTCATGCGGATCTGGAATTCACTGCCTGAAAGGGTGGTAGATGCAGAAACCCTCACCACATTTAAAAAGTACTTGGATGTGCACCTGAAGTGTCGTAACCTACAGGGCTATGGACCGAGAGCTGAAAGTGGGATTAGGCTGGGTAGCTGTTGGTCGGCCGACACGGACACAATGGGCCGAAATGGCCTCCTTCTGTGCTGTAAATTTCTATGATTCTATTTCTATGATTGTATAAGTCAGCTGCGGACTTGCTGAGAAATTGCTGCAATGTTTGCTTAAACCCAGCCCTAGCCCACATTCCAGGGGCAAACAACGGGAAGAATTTGTTGCTGCAACACCCAGGCTGGGCAGAGTCAGTATGTGATTTACACAAAGGTTGAGGGACTCCCAAAACAAACCATTTAAATTAAATTACAGCTACATTTCAGTTATTGACCTTGCAGAGGAGATTTACCAGAATGGTCCCAGGGATGAGAGACTGGAGAAGCTGGGCTTATTATCCTTGGAGCAGAGAAGATTGAGAGGAGATTTAATAGAGGTGTTCAAAAACATGAGGTGTTTTGATCGAGTAAATAAGGAGACACTGTTTCCCGTGGCAGGAGTGTCGGTAACCAGAGGACACAGATTTAAGGTGATTGGCAAAAGAACAAGAGAGATGAGAATTCTATTTTAGGCAGCGAGTTGTTGTGATCGGGAACGCGATGCCTGAAAGGGTGGTGGGAGCAGATTCAATAGTAACTTTCAATTGGATAAATATTTGAAGGGAAAGTTTGCAGGGCTGTGGGGAAAGAGCGGGGAGTGGGACTGATTGGATCGCTCTCTCACAGAGGTACGATGGGCTGAATAGCCTCTTTCTGTGCTGTGAGATTCGATGATGTCAATTGCAGTTTACGATTTAACATAACCACATGACAAGCCTGTGACATCACAGCGACTAAATCATGTGACCTAGTAATTCTGAAATTAACCCTCAGGACGATCTACACAATATGTAATGTCACACATGGTCAGTCTTACATACTTAAATAGTTCATGTTTAAGCGGACGGTGCAATGTTTGGGAAAGGCTCCTGACATGTCCCATTCTATTATGTAGACTGCTGAAGAAAGTCCATCAGTCCAGCCCAGTCAGCAGTATAACTGCAGCCCAGCCAACAGTATAACTCCAGGCCAGCCTGCAGTATAATTCCAGCCCAGCCTGTAGTATAACTCCAGGCCAGCCTGTCCAGACATGGCATCATTGTATTTTCTTCAGTTTCTAATTGAAATGATAGGGAGTGTGAAGAATGTGCAGTGAAATTGTGAGACCCCCTCACCCTTTCCCCTCAATCCAGGTCCTGGTGACCAGGCCCCATTCATTCCTGAAAATACAGCATTGAACCATGATTACACATTGTGCCACATGGAGGTACAATAACAATCTTAGTCTCTGCAGTATTTTTAACTCCTGTCTCTGGATACGATCTGTGGACCATTCACCCTCTGCATTTGAACAACACAACATGTTGGAACCTCAGAACCCACCAGCAAACCAAGGGTTTTGTTTCAGCAACACGTCAATGGTCGCTCAGCACAGACTGATTTAACAAGGAGCAGAGAATCAGTGGCCCAGAGTAACGCTGCTCAGTCCTGCCGCATCCTGTTTACAAACAAATCAACTGCACCTCAACGGTAGTGGCAGAAATAGCGCCTGCCTTCTTCATTCTGCGGGTCATGTCCATTGCCTGTCTTCTATCTAACTCCTGATATCCCACCTCTATACATCCCATCGAAATTAAATGTGGATACCTTACAGGCTGAGACAGGAGAAATTATAATGGGGAATAAGGAAATGGCAGAGAAATTAAACAAATACTTGTGTCTGACTTCACGGAAGACGACGCAAAAAACCTCCCGGAAATAGTGGAAAACCAAGAGTCTAGTGAGAATGAGGAATTGAAAGAAATTAGTAAGGAAATAGTGCTGGAGAAATTAATGGGTCTGAAAGTCGATAAATGCCTGGATCTGATGGCCTACATCCTAGAGTTTTGAAAGAGGTGGCTATAGAGATAGTGGATACATTGGTTGTCATCTTCCAAAATTCCATACATTCTAGAACGGTTCTTGCAGATTGGAAGGTAGCTAATGTAACCCCGCTATTTAAAAAAGGAGGGAGAGAGAAAACGTGGAACTACAGACCAGTTAGCCTGACATCAGTGGTAGGGAAAATGCTAGAATCTATTATTAAGGACGTGCTAACAGGGCACTTGGAAAATAATAATAGAATTGGGCAGAGTCAACACGGATTTATGAAAGGGAAATCATGTTTGACAAATCTGTCAGAGTTTTTTGAGGTTGTAACTAGCAGGATAGATAAGGGGGAACCAGTGAATGTGGAATATTTGGATTTTCAGAAGTCATTCGATAAGGTGCCACACAAGAGGTTATTAAACAAAATTAGGGCTCATGGGATTGGGGATAATATACTCGCATGGATTGAGGATTGGTTAACAGACAGAAAACAGAGAGTAGGAATAAACGGGTCATTTTCGGGTTGGCAGGCTGTAACTAGTGGGGTACCACAAGGATCAGTGCTTGGGCCTCAGCTATTCACAATCTATATCAATGATTTGGATGAGGGGACAAAATGTAATATATCCAAGTTTGCTGATGATACAAAGCTAGGTGGGAATGTAAGTTGTGAGGTGGATGTAAAGAGGCTTCAAGGGGATATAGACAGTCTGAGTGAGTGGGCAAGAACATGGCAAATGGAATATAATGTGGAGAAATGTGAAGTTATCCACTGTGGTGGAAAAATAGAAAAGCAGATTATTATTTAAATGGTGAGAGATTGGGAAATGTTGGTGTTCAGAGGGACCTGGGTGTCCTTGTACACCAATCACTGAAAGTTAACATGCAGGTACAGCAAGCTATTAGGAAAGCAAATGGTATAAGAAATAGGAGCAGGAGTAGGCCATTTAACCCCTCGAGCCTCCTCCACCATTCAATAAGATCATGGCTGATCTGACATAAGCTTAGACTGTTTAAAACTACTTCTATAACAACTTGCATTTACATAGCGTCTTTAACGCAGTGAAACATCCCAAGGTGTTTCCCGGGAGCAATTATCAGACAATATTTGACACCGAGCCACATTAGGAGATATTAGGACAGGCTTGGTCAAGGTAGTCGGTTTTAACGAGCGTCTTAAAAGAGAAAAGAGAGGTGGAGAGGTGGAGAGGTTCAGGGAGGGAGTTCCAGAGCTTGGGGCCCAGGCAGCTGAAGGCACGGCCGCCAATGGTGGAGCGATTAAAATCGGGGGATGCTCAAGAGGCCAGAATTGGAGGAGCGCAGAGATTGTGGGGCTGGAGCAGATTACAGAGATAGGGAGAGGCGAGGCCATGGAAGGATTTGAACACAAGGATGAGAATTTGAAAATGTTAATAATCTCCTCTCTGGATGTGACACAGGTGGGCTACAAATTGTACTAGTGATGCAGGCGAAAGAATTCTAGAATTGTAATCCTTTCTCTACTAACTATTGAGGCGTTATTTCCACAGACACTGCAATGGAGACATCACCTGGTATTGGGGCTGCAGTGTAGCTGATGATGAATGGGGTCTTGTAGTTAAAGTGGGACCAAGTGCAGAGTTTAAGTAATTTCAAGAGAGATGTAAAGAGAGGTGATTCAGCCTTGTTAAGATGTACAGAATGTAGAGAGAGCCAGTTCCATCATCACAACCTTTTTCAGCTTTTACTTCAAGTTCTTGGCTCAGTGGGCAGCACTCTCGCCTGTGAGTTTGCAGGGTTCAAGTTCCATTCGAGAGACTTGAGCTCATAATCCAGACCGACACTCCCAGTACAGCACTGAGGGTGTGCTGCACTGTTGGAGGTGCCGTCTTTCGGACGAGACGTTAAATGTCTGCTCTCTCAGGTGGATGTAAAAGATCCCATGGCACTATTTCGAAGAAGAGCAGGGGAGTTAGCCCCGGTGTCCTGGGGCCAATATTTATCTCTCAGCCAGCATCACGAGAACAGATTATCTGGCCATTATCTGTTGCTGTTTGTGGGAGCTTGCTGTGCGCAAATTGGCTGCCATGTTTCCTACATTACAACAGTGACTACACTTCAGAAATACTTCATTGGCTGTAGAGGCTTTGGGACGTCCGGTGGTCATGAAAGGCACTTTAGAAATTCAAGTCTGGTCTGTCTTTCAAAAACGCAATGACTTTTCCGCTTGTGTTAAAGGTTTGCTCTCTGCCTCCTGCTGTGTCCTCACTCGGGAAGGTAAACTCACTATTTCTTTGTGTGCACTGCTGCTTTTGTGTGGCGTGTCTGTGTGTTAGTGATGGAGGTCGAGACTTCAGTGATGGGGTCGGAGGTCGTCGACGGGGGTCAGGGGTTGTTGGGGATAGGAGTCGGGGGTCGGGGGTCAGGGGTCAATGACGGGGTCGGAGGTCGTTGTTGGGGGTCGTCGGGGACGGGGTCGGGGGTCAATGACAGGATCAGGGGTCAGAGATGGGGTCGGTGATGGTGTCTAATGCTGATGGTTCTGGCAAGTGAGAGGTCAGGAGTTCAGATCCCATCATGGCACGTTATGAAATTGAATTCAATAAATCTGACACCAGAACGACAATGATCATGAAAAACGGAATAGTTCTGTGAACTCATTGATGTCCTTCGGAGCAGGCACTAAGGTGGCAACCAGGGGTGGGCATTAACTGTGCCTATGCCATGGGAACAAGTTTAATAAATACCAGCTAGCCATCACTGCCCATCCATCGGTTGGCACATGAGCCGAAGCAACAGATAAATCCGAGCATTCTGGGCAGGTCACTCAGACCAGTTGCCTTCTCGGTCAGACGCCGTGCGTGACCTGTAGACTTGCCAAAACCAAAATAAAACCTGGCGACTCTCCATGAAATGGAACAGGAAAGCTCCCTCGAACATCTTTCCTTTCAAAGCTAATTCGGTTCTGATAAAAGTCAGGTCAACGCTTCAACTATCTGACACTTACACCGGCTGCGCGAAATAGCCTTTGAACGGGAGCCAGCCGTCTGACTCATACCGTCGATTTATAAATAAAGCAGTCAGGGGCTTTATAGTGGAACTTTGTAATTGTAGCGTTGGGGTGCTCCGCCTGCCTTGGCTGCCCTTTGTGATGCAGATATATCTTGTTATGTGTGTCAGAGAGAAACAACACAGCTGCAACCAAGTGCTGACAGCCAGCCTCACCCACTGTCCCACATTCCACAATCAGCAAATCACTCACTCATTCTCCGACAGCACTCCGTTCCTCCCCATCATTTATAGTGCAGTTAGTCAGCTTGGTGAATAATCTTCAAAGCCCTGCGTAAAAACAAAATAATCCAATGGGGAATTCAGGAGCAACTTCTTTACCCAGAGAGTGGTGAGAATGTGGAACTCGCTGCCACAGGGAGTGGTTGAAGTGAATAGTATCGATGCATTTAAGGGGAGGCTCGACAAACATATGAGGGAGAAGGGAATAGAGGGTTATGCTGATAGATTTAGATGAGGAAAGACGGGAGGAGGCTCGAGTGGAGCATAAACGCCGGCATGGACTGGTTGGGCTGAATGGCCTGTTTCTGGGCCGTGAATCCGATGTAATGTAATCCTATGTAACTGCTTTCTGTTAGAGCTGCAGTGAATTAACAGTTGCAGGTTACAGAAGAACATAAGAATTAGGAGCAGGGGTCGGCCATATGGCTCCTCGAGCCTGCTCCACCATTCAATAAGATCATGGCTGATCTTCAACCTCAACTCCACTTTCCCGCCCGATCTCCATATCCCTTGATTCCTCCAGAGTCCAAAAATCAATCTATTTTGTATATACTCAATGATTCAGCCTCCACAGCTCTCTGGGGCAGAGAATTCCAAAGATTCACCACCCTTTGAGTGAAGAAATTCCTCCTCATCTCAGTCTTAAATGGCCAAACCCTTATCCTGAGACTGTGCCCCCTAGTTCTAGACACTCCAGCCAGGGGAAACAACCTCTCAGCATCGACCCTGTCAATCCCCCTCAGAATCTTGTGTGTTTTGAGCACCTCATTCTTCTAAACTCCAGAGAGTACAGACCAAATCTACTCAATCTCTCCTCATAGGATAACCCTCTCATCCCAGGAATCAATCTAGTGAACCTTCATTGCTCCACCTCCAAGGCAAGTATATCCTTCCTTGGATACGGAGACCAAAACTGTGCACAGTACTCCAGGTGTGGTCTCACCAAGGCCCTGTACAGTTGCAGCAAGACTTCCTTACTCTTATACTCCAAACCCCTTGCAATAAAGGCCAGCATGCCATTTACCTTCCTTATTGCTTGCTGTACCTGCATGCTGGCTTTCTGTGTTTCCTGTACAGGGACACCCAAATCTCTCAACACCAACATTTAAACGTTTCTCACCCGTTAAAAAATATTTTGCTTTTCTATTCTGCCTCCCAAAGTGAATAACCTCCCATTTCCCCACATTATACTCTGGCTGCCACCTTACTGCCCACTCACTTATTCTATCTATATCCCTTTGCAGACACTTTTTGTGTCCTCCTCACAGCTTACTGTCCCACCGAGCTTTGTATCATCAGCAAACTTGATTACATCACACTTGATCCCTTCATCTAGGTCATTAATATAGATTGAACATAGTTGAGGACCCAGCACCGATCCCTGTGGCACCCCACTAGTCACTGTTTGCATTTATCCCGACTCTGTTTTCTATCCATTAACTAATCCTCTATCCATGCTACTATATTACCCCCAACCCCATGACCTCTTGTCTTGCATAATAACCTTTTAGGTGGCACCTTATTAAATGCCTTTAGGAAATCCAAATATACTACATCCACTGGTTCCCCTTTATCTACCTAATCGTTACATCCTCAAAAAACTCACTTTCATAAAACCATGTTGACTCTGCCTAATCATGTAATAATTTTCGAAGTGCCCTGATACCACTTCCTGAAACAATGGATTCCAATGACTGATGTCAAGCTAACTGGCCTGTAGTTCGCGTTTTCTCTCTCCCTCCTTTCTTCAATAGTGGGGTTACTTAAAAAAAAAAAGACTAATTTGTATTTACACAGAAACTTTCACGGTGTCACAAGTTCACTCAGTGCTTTCCAGCCCAAAAAATTACTTTTCAAGTTTGGCCATGGTCCTTTTGAAACCAAGCGCTACAATCAATATCTCACAAACAGCAATGAGAGAAACACATTATTGTGGTTGTGTTTGGAGAGATGAATATTGGCCAGGACACCAGGAGAACCACCTGATCGTCTTTAAATAGTCCCGTCCACCCAAACATGATCAGGCTTTGATTTACCATCTCATTTCAAAGATGGCCCCATTGACACTGCCACAGTACTGCCCCTCCGACAGTGCAGCACTCCCTCAGGACTGCCCCTCCGATGGTGTAGCACTCACTCAATACTGCCCCTCTGACATTGCAGCGGTACCTCAGCACTGCCCCTCCGGTGGTGCGACACTCCCTCAGTATTGTCCCTCCGACAGTGCGGCACTCCCTCAGTACTGCCCCTCCGACAGTGCGGGGCTCCCTCAGTACTGTCCCGCCGACAGTGCGGCGCTCCCTCAGTGCTGCCCCTCCGACAGCGCAGCACTCCCCCTCCGACTGTGCGGTGCTCCCTCAGTACTGCCCCTCCGACAGCGCAGCACTCCCTCAGTACTGCCCCTCCGACAGTGCGGCACTCCCTCAGTACTGCCCCTCCGACAGTGCGGCACTTCCTCAGTACTGCCCCTCAGACAGTGCGGCGCTCCTCAGTACTGCCCCTCCGACAGCATGGCACTCCCTCAGTACTGCCCCTCTGACAGCGCAGCACTCCCTCAGTACTGCCCCTCTGACAGCGCAGCACTCCCTCAGTACTGCCCCTCTGACAGCGCAGCACTCCCTCAGTACTGCCGCTCCGACAGCGCAGCGGTACCTCAGTATTGCCCCTTCGACGGTGCAGTGCTCCCTCAGTACTGCCTCTCCGATGGTGCGGTGCTCCCTCAGTACTGCCCCTCCGACTGTGCGGGGCTCCCTCAGTACTGCCTCTCCGATGGTGCGGTGCTCCCTCAGTACTGCCCCTCTGACAGTGCGGCGTTCCCTTAGTACTGCCCCTCCGACAGTGCAGCGGTACCTCAGCACTGCGCTAAAGTGTCAACCTGGATTATGGGCTCAAGCCCTGGACAGTGGTTTGAACCTATGAGCTCTGATGCAGAGGTGAGAGCATTGCCATTGAGCCAAGGACAACTTTGAGCTTCTAACTGAAATTGTACAACTAATACGGCCATTGTGTGGTTTAAATTCGGCAGTTGCAGTGTCGTCGCCCCAGAGCCGCGGGTTAGGCCAGCCCCTTGTGAGAGTTGCGCTAGATTCCCTGTGCAAGTTAAGTAACATATCGCTGACTGAGTGACTCCTCATGTCCCTGACTCGTTGGATAGAATTGTGCTGAGCTTCAGGCTCTCCAGCTCAGGATTTGCACCGCAGGTTACAGAGAGGAGAGCGAGCAAAGGGGAAGTGTTACTACACAGAAAAAATAGGTCGGAGTCTTTTTTGTCCCCATTTTATCCAGCGTGTGTGCGTGTGCGTGTGCAGGGGTGGGGGTTGGGTTTGGGTGGGTTTCTGAGATTGACTGGGTTGAGGGTGGGTGTGTTTTCTGAGATTGGTGGGGGCGAGTGGGGTGGAGGTTGGGTAGTTGGGTAATGTTATAGCAACATAGAAAATAGGTGCAGGAGTAGGCCATTCGGCCCTCAAGCCTGCACTACCATTCAATAAGATCATGGCTGATCATTCACCTCAGTATCCCTTTCCTGCTTTCTCTCCATACCCCTTGATCCCTTTAGCCGTAAGGGCCATATCTAACTCCCTCTTGAATATATCCAATGAACTGGCATCAATAACTCTCTGCGGTAGGGAATTCCACAGGTTAACAACTCTCTGAGTTCCAAATGGCTTACCCCTTATCCTTAGACTGCGTCCCCTGGTTCTGGACTGCCCCAACATCAGGAACATTCTTCCAGCATCCAACCTGTCCAGTCCCATTAGAATTTTATATGTTTCTATGAGATCCCCTCTCATCCTTCTAGACTCCAGTGAATACAGGCTCAGTCGATCCAGTCTCTCCTCATATGTCAGTCCTGCCATCCCGGGAATCTGTCTGGTGAACCTTTGCTGCACTCCCTCAATAGCAAGAACATCCTTCCTCAGATTCGGAGACCAAAACTGAACACAGTATTCCAGGTGAGGCCTTACCAAGGCCCTGTACAACTTCAGTAAGACCTCCCTGCTCTTATACTCAAATCCCCTAGCTATGAAGGCCAACATACCATTTGCCTTCTTCACCGCCTGCATGCCAACTCCAGGTCTCGTTGCACCTCCCCTTTTCCTAATCTGCCGCCATTCAGATAATATTCTGTCTTCGTGTTTTTGCCACCAAAGTGGATAACCTCATATTTACCCACATTATACTGCATCTGTCATGCATTTGCCCATACACCTAACCTGTCCAAGTCACCCTGCAGCCTCTTCGCATCCTCCTCACAGCTCACACCACCACCCAGCTTAGTGTCATCTGCAAACTTGGAGATATTACACTCAATTCCTTCATCTAAATCATTGATGTATATTGTATATTCAGAATAACTCCACAAGACTGTATACTGTAAACTTAAACTGTTGTGACCTTGGTCTCTTTAATGTAACTCCAGAGTGAGGAGGCAGCATGGTAGATTACCTTTTATACCTGCTTGTCCAGGGTGTGCAGGTGACCTTTGGGTCTCCAACAGGTGCGCCCCCTGGTGGCAAGTCTTACACACTAGTAAATTTTACATACATAACAGGTGGGGTTGGGATGGTTTTGTGAGATTGGATGGGGTCGGCGGGGTTAGGATGGGTGGATTCTCTGAGATTGGTGGATGGGTGGGTTTGGGGCTAATGTTTCAGTCGGGGTCCTCTCTGTACTCCTGATATTAGGACTTGAATCGACAATAACAACATCCCACTATGACCAAACCCGCTAAGGAAACTTACTGCAGTTGTACAGGGACTTGGTGAGGCCTCACCTGGAATATTGTGTTCAGTTTTGGTCTCCTAATCTGAGGAAGGACGTTCTTGCTATTGAGGGAGTGCAGCAAAGGTTCACCAGACTGATTCCCGGGATGGCTGGACCGACGTATGAAGAGAGACTGGATCGACTGGGCCTTTATTCACTGGAGTTTAGAAGGATGAGAGGGGATCTCATAGAAACATATAAAATTCTGACGGGACTGGACAGGTTAGATGCGGGTAGATTGTTCCCGATGTTGGGGAAGTCCAGAACCAGGAGACACAATCTTAGGATAAGGGGTAAGCCATTTAGGACTGAGATGAGGAGAAACTTCTTCACTCAGAGAGTTGTTAACCTGTGGAATTCCCTGTCTCAGAGAGTTGTTGAGGCCAGTTCATTGGATATATTCAAGAGGGAGTTAGATGTGGCCCTTACAGCTAAAGGGATCAAGGGGTATGGAGAGAAAGCAGGCAAGGGGTACTGAGGTGCATGATCAGCCATGATCATATTGAATGGTGGTGCAGGCTCGAAGGGCCAAATGGCCTACTCCTGCACCTATTTTCTATGTTTCTATGAAATGAGCTTCCAAACATTGAGCCCCTGGACTGAACAAAGGCTGGAATAATCCCTGACGGGTTGGACTGCAAGCTGCAATTGTAGAGAGGAGGTTCTCAGATTGAATTTACTTTCTTCAAATAAAGAAACCAAGTTGAGCCTGGAGACCAGAGTGGATCAAGGAACCTGACCACGTGCACACAGAAATAACAAGTCATCGAAACCTAGGCAGCATTTAGATTTCTCAAATAAAATCTTTTTTTCCATCTCCTGGTTAATACAACTTTAAGATAGGGCCAGACAGATGTCCTATAGTGCGAATTGCTTGAGCAGGGGCCCTCCACACAGGCCACTGCCAGTTATTGTCATGAATACAGGATGAGGCAAGAATCAGGAGGCTCTGATCATCTTGGCTATTCTCAAATCTTACACTCCCTCAGTGTCAGCTGTGGCTCAGTGGGCAGCACACTCATCTCTAAGTCAGTAGGTCGTGGGTTCAAGTCCCACTCCAGGGAATTGAGCACATAAACCTAGGCTGACACTCCAGTGCAGTACTGAGGGAGCGCCGCACTGTCGGAGGGGCAGTACTGAGGGCACGCCGCATTGTCGGAGGGGCAGTACTGAGGGAGCACCGCACTGTCAGAGGGGCAGTACTGAGGGAGTGCCAGAGTGTCGGAGGGGTAGTACTGAGGGAGTGCCGTACTGTCGGAGGGGCAGTACTGAGGGAGTGCCACAGTGTCGGAGGGGCAGTACTGAGGGAGTGCTGCACTGTCGGAGGGGCAGTACTGAGTGAGCGATGTACTGTCGGAGGTGCCGTCTTTCAGATGAGACGTTTTACCTGAGAGCAGATAGGGCCTCGGTTTAAGATCCCATGGCACTATTCCGAAGCAGAGCAGGGGAGTTATCACCGGTGTTCTGGGCCAATATTTATTGCTCAATCAACATCACTAAAACAGATTATCTGGTCATTATCACATTGCTGTTTGTGGGAGCTTGCTGTGCGCAAATTGGCTGCCGCTTTTCCTACATTACAACAGTGACTACACTCCAAAAGTACTTCATTGGCTGTAAAGCGCTTTGGGACGTCCTGAGGTTGTGAAAGGCGCTATATAAATGCATGTTTTTCTTTTTTTCTTTGTTCCTTTCTCTGTGGCTTTATTAAAAATTAAATAAGTGACAAGTTTGTTATGAGCATCCCAATATAATCATCTTCAATGAAAGAAAGTGGAGATATTTATCAGAGTCACCGGGAGTGTGTTACAATCCCCTTTGTGAAACACAACCTGGTAATTACAGCAGCCCTGCACAATCGCAGTTTCAGGCAGGAGAAGCTTGACGGCCCGTCTAACCCTCCTATCCCCAGTGCTCGCTTTGGCCCATCTAACCCTCCTATCCCCAGCGCTCCCCTCGGCCCATCTAACCCTCCTATCCCCAGCGTTCCCCTCGGCCCGTCTCACCCTCCTATCCCCAGCATTCCCCTCGGCCCGTCTAACCCTCCTATCCCCAGCGCTCCCCTCGGCCCGTCTAACCCTCCTATCCCCAGCGCTCCCCTCGGCCCGTCTAACCCTCCTATCCCCAGCACTCCCCTCGGCCCGTCTAACCCTCCTATCCCCAGCGCTCCCCTCGGCCCGTCTAACCCTCCTATCCCTAGTGCTCCCCTCGGCCCGTCTCACCCTCCTATCCCCAGCGCTCCCCTCGGCCCGTCTCACCCTCCTATCCCCAGCGCTCCCCTTGGCCCGTCTAACCCTCCGATCCCCAGCGTTCCCCTCGGCCCGTCTAACCCTCCTATCCCCAGTGCTCGCGTTGGCCCATCTAACCCTCCTATCTCCAGCGCTCCCCTCGGCCCGTCTAACCCTCCTATCCCCAGCGCTCCCCTCAGCCCGTCTAACCCTCCTACCCCCAGCGTTCCCCTCAGCCCGTCTAACCCTCCGATCCCCAGTGTTCCCCTCAGCCCATCTAATCCCCTCTATCCCCAGCGTTCCCCTCGACCCGTCTAACCCTCCTATCCCCAGCGTTCCCCTCGACCCGTCGAGCGCCCCTATCCCCAGTATTCCTTTGATGCATTTCTAATAACACTGAATCCCATTTGTTGGTAAGAACCTGCCTATATTTCCTTTTCAAACCCTCTCGGGAATTGGCAATGGTGCACAATGGAATTGCTTCCACTACTAGTCATGTATCACTTTTGCTGGTCCTGACTCCTGAAGCTTGCGAAGTAATGCAGGAATGCATAGTGGGAGCCCGATCCAATCCCCATCCCTTTCTTGCTGAAATACCTAAAATGGTAAACTCTGTGAGTGGGATGAAGGGTTTTGTCAGAAGGGGCTGGGATTCGTTGTCCCAGTTCCTGTATTAATAGCTCGCTTGGCAAATGGGAGAGAATGAGGTAATTGAGTGTCAACCGGTCTCTGCCTGGAGAAAGTGTGAAGACTTCGAATAAAGAATGGCCTTCTACAAGAGCCCAGGTATTCTCTGACTTTACTCGAACTTCATGCAGCGATTCTTTAATTTACATTTTATAACCATTTGTTGTAAAGCTGTGGAAATAACATGAAGATATGAGGGGTTTTATTGGGTAGAGACCGAGTGTTGTGGGGAGTTTAAAATATTGCAATCATGGAGAAATGTATTGCTTCAGTTTCGAGTCTGTAGCCTCGTTAGTGATGCTAGTCAATATTTAACTCATTGAAACAGCATTCCTCCATCGCTAATTTAACACAGTTAACTGTTCATTTTAAATGGGTTGATGTCTCCGCTAAACAGCATTTGAAAATTCTTATTCATTCATTAATACCAGAAACAGTTACTGTAAGCGAGAGCTGTATCGGGGCAAAGATGTAACTTTATCGCAAGTTGCATTATTTGGATAAAGCAGCTAAGTTCAGAATGAAGGCGACGACGAACTCTGCCAAACACAGGGCTTGGTCCGCATACAGACTGCAGTTATACTCCAGCCTGCACCTGCCGATAACAAGCAGAGTGTCTAAGGAATAATTATAATTATAATTGCCAGTAACATCTGCCATTGCACACTTGGATTTCCAATTACAAATCGATCTACAGTCAGTGATTCCAGAGCAGTATAAGAGGGAGAGTATTGTCCCAGTAACAAAGGACAAAAATACCCTTAAATTTCAGTTCGTGAAAAGTAAGCCTCAATGTAACTTTAACAGATTGTTTAATGTCGGCAGTGAATGGGCTGTCATTACTGCACAGAGAGGCAAGGACAGCCTGTCCCATTGCTCCCAAAACCATTCACTGCTTCTTCACACAGATCGGAGTGGGAGCCGAAGTTAACCAAAGGGCAGCTATGATCAGCAGGCAATTAAAAAAATCTAAACATTTTAACCGTCCCTGCCCACACTCAATGTCAAAGTTCAAACATATAAACTGACCACTTGGGTGAGGAACCCCAGTGAGAGTCAGTACCTTCAGGAACTGTACCCCAGTGAGAATCAGTGTGTGTGGAACTGCATCCCAGTGAGAGTCAGTGTGTGTGGAACTGTACCCCAGTGAGAGTCAGTGTGTGTGGAACTGTACCCCAGTGAGAGTCAGTGTGTGTGGAACTGTACCCCAGTGTGAGTGGGACCCATACCCCAGTGAGAGACAGTGTGTGTGGGACCCGTACCTACCCAGTGAGAGTCAGTGTGTGTGACACCCATACCCCAGTGAAGGTCAGTGTGTGGGACCCATACCCCAGTGAGAGACAGTGTGTGTGTGGGACCTGTACCCCAGTGAGATTCAGTGTGTGTGGGACCCATACCCCAGTGAGAGTCAATGTGTATGGGACCCGTACCCCAGTGAGAGTCAGTGTGTGTGGGACCCGTACCCCAGTGAGAGTCAGTGTGTGTGGGACCCGTACCCCAGTGAGAGTCAGTGTGTGTGGGACCCATACCCCAGTGAGGGTCAGTGTGTGTGGGACCCGTACCCCAGTGAGAGTCAGTGTGTGTGGGACCCGTACCCCAGTGAGAGTCAGTGTGTGTGGGACCCATACCCCAGTGAGGGTCAGTGTGTGTGGGACCCGTACCCCAGTGAGAGTCAGTGTGTGTGGGACCCATACCCCAGTGAGAGTCAGTGTGTGTGGGACCCATACCCCAGTGAGAGTCAGTGTGTGTGGGACCCGTACCCCAGTGAGAGTCAGTGTGTGTGGGACCCGTACCCCAGTGAGAGTCAGTGTGTGTGGGACCCGTACCCCAGTGAGAGTCAGTGTGTGTGGGACCCGTACCCCAGTGAGGGTCAGTGTGTGTGGGACCCGTACCCCAGTGAGGGTCAGTGTGTGTGGGACCCGTACCCCAGTGAGAGTCAGTGTGAGTGGGACCCGTATCCCAGTGAGAGTCAGCGTGTGTGGGACCCATACCCCAGTGAAGGTCATTGTGTGGGACCCGTACCCCAGTGAGAATCAGTGTGTGTGGAGCTGTACCCCAGTGAGAGTCAGTGTGTGGGACCCGTACCCCAGTGAGAGACAGTGTGTGTGGGACCTGTACCCCAGTGAGAGTCAGTGTGTGTGGGACCCATATCCCAGTGAGAGTCAGTGTGGGGGACCCGTACCCCAGTGAGAGTCAGTGTGTGTGAGACCCCCTACCCCAGTGAGGGTCAGTTTGTGTGGGACCTGTACCCTAGTGAGAGTCAGTGTGTGTGGGACCCGTGCCCCAGTGAGTGTCAATGTGTGTGGGATCTGTACCCCAGTGAGAGTCAGTGTGTGTGGGACCTGTACCCCAGTGAGTGTTAGAGACTGGGCGGTGGGGGGGTGTGGGGTGCGGGGATGAGTGAAGATTACTGACACTCCTACATTTACAGCCACACTCCCAAATAGAGAATCGCTATATGTGTAAATTAAGTGAATGAATTAAAATAGTCCATATTCATTTTGAATTTTGACTTGTTATTTGGTGAAATATTATGAAAAATCGGAAGCAATTGAATGTTGCTTTAATAAGTTACAGATTGATCCAGAATATCAGAGCAGCCTCCCTACACACCGAGAGTTGCGCTGACTTCCGCTAGTTATTGGGATTGATGTGTAACATGGGAATTATTACATCTATTTATTGATGTTAAATGGTGCTGTATCACTTCCTGAGTCAGTTCCATGTGCAGTCAGCACTTGAAGTGAGCAGTTTTTGAAGTGGATGAATGATGAAGTGGAGCTGGCTGCTCGGATCGAGTCTGAGGGCCACGACTTCCCTAACACCCTGTCCTCACCCACCGGGCTCCAGACCAGCTCACCCTCCACCCTCATCCTACCCTTCACCCTCACCCGTCACCCCAGCCGTCACCCCAGTTATCATCCAAACCACTCCGCCTAATGTCTATCTGTGTCATTTTACTGGTGCCAGTGTGTTCTGTCTCTGGTGCAATGAGGCGTGATGGGCAATAAAGTGAAGGTTGGAATTCTCAGCCCTCACAGCTGGTGGACTGTAGTTAGACCACACATGTAGCAGTGACGGGTCTGCTTTGTGTTAGCCCAGCCCAATAAAGCGGAGAGCCAGCCCAACCTCACAACAAATGGTATCAACACAGTCTGACCCCAAACACACCCGGACACAGTCTGACCCCAAACACACCCGGACACAGTCTGACCCCAAACACACCCGGACACAGTCTGACCCCAAACACACCCGGACACAGTCTGACCCCAAACACACCCGGACACAGTCTGACCCCAAACACACCCGGACACAGTCTGACCCCAAACACACCCGGACACAGTCTGACCCCAAACACACCCGGACACAGTCTGACCCCAAACACACCCGGACACAGTCTGACCCGGACTAGACTCTGATAACTGGCACTGAACTGCTGAGTATCCGGCGAATGCTGACCCATTCCGGACCACAGCATTGATCTTAAAATTTTATTTCTTTTAATGTGAGGCTCCAAGAATCACATCATTTATCCGTAATCCCGACTGGATTGAATGAAGCAGCAGGAATAATGTGGGAAGTGTGTCAGACCCAAGCTGCATGGCCAGGTGCTGGGTTAGAAACAGTGTCTCCCCGGGAGACCCCGCAAAATCCCCAGGATCCCGGTGACACCACGGGAGTTCCCTCAGGATCCACAGGATCTCAGTGACACCCCGGGAGACCCCTCGGGATCTGTGTCTCCCCAGAAGATCCCCAGGATATCAGTGTCTCCCCAGGAGATCCCCCAGGATCCCAATGTCTCCCCAGTAGACCCCCCAGGATCTCAGTGTCTCCCTGGGAGATCCCCCAGGATCCCCAGGGTCTCAGTGTTGCTCTGGGAGATTCCCGGGATCTCTAGGATCACAGTGTCTCTCTGGGAGATCTCCTGGGATCCACAAGATCTCCATGTCGCTCCGGGAGATCCCCAGGATCTCAGTGACTCCCCATGAGATCCCTCTGGATCCTCAGGATCTCAGTGTCTCCCCGGGAGATCCCCATGATCTCAGTGACTCCCCAGAAGATCCCTCGTGATCCCCAGGATCTCAGTGTCTCTCCGGAGATCCCCAGGATCTGAGTGTCTCCCCGGGAGATCCCTCGGGATCCCCAGAATCTCACAGCCAGTGCTCAGTGCCTCTCCACCACTGCCCAATTATCACAATGTTACACTTGAGAGAAGCACTGTGAGGCCGCCCTGTGACTCGGGATGTATGAGCTCCGGGTGAGCTCACAATCAGAGAACGGTTACAGCACAGGAGGCAGCCATTCGGCCTGTCGAGCCCAGGCCGGCTCTCAGCGAGTCCCAGCCGGCTCTCAGCGAGTCCCACTCCCCCGCCCTTTCCTGATCTGGAGCGGTAACGGCAAAAAGTTTGCCTCAGTGTCGGCAAGGAATGGTGGAGGTGGGCTAACACAGGTCAGTTACCACCACAGACTGTTAGCTAATGATCTCTGCTAATGTGAGAGTGCAGGCGTGTGGTGAGCGTGTCTGTCTGTGTGTGGGTGTGTCTGTTTGTGTGCGTGCGTGCGAGAGAGAGAGAGAGAGAGTGGGTCTAAAAGTTTGTGTTTGTGTGTGCGTGCGTGTTGTATCACAATGATAATCCCTGGAGCTCGCTCACCAGTGGGGGACTGTCCAGGTTTGGGGAGGATTGCAATCTGCATTCTGAGCAAATTGTAAGGTTGACTGTTTCGGTTGGGTTATATCCATATCATCATCATAGGCAATCCCTCGAAATCGAGGAAGACTTGCTTCTACTCTAAAAGGGAGTTCTCAGGCGGCTGAACCGTCCAATGTGGGAATTACAGTCTCTGTCAGAGATGGGACAGATAGTAGTTGAAGCAAAGGGTGGGTGGGGAGTCTGGTTTGCTGCACGCTCCTTCCGCTGCCTGCACTTGATTTCTGCACGCTCTCGGTGATGAGACTCGAGGTGCTCAGCGCCCTCCCGGATGCACTTCCTCCACTTTGGGTGGTCTTTGGCCAGGGACTCCCAGGTGTCAGTGGGGGTGTTGCACTTTATCAAGGAGGCTTTGAGGGTGTCCTTGAGACATTTCCTCTGCCTACCTGAGGCTCGTTTGCCGTGTAGGAGTTCCGAATAGAGCGCTTGCTTTGGGAGTCCCGTGTCGGGCATGCGGACGATGTGGGCCGCCCAACGGAGCTGGTTGAGTGTGGTCAGTGCTTCGATGCTGGGGATGGTGGCCTGATCAAGAACACTGACGTTAATGCGTCTGTCCACCCAGGGGATTTGCAGGATCTTGCGGAGACATCGTTGGTGGTACTTCTCCAGTGCTTTGAAGTGTCTACTGTATATGGTCCACATCTCGGAGCCATACAGGAGGGCGGGTATCACCACTGCTCTGTAGACCATGAACTTGATGCCAGATTTGAGGTCCTGGTCTTCAAACACTCTCTTCCTCAGGCGAATGAAGGCTGCTCTGGCGCACTGGAGGCGGTGTTGGATCTAGTCATCGATGTCTGCCCTTGTTGACAGTAGGCTCCTGAGGTATGGAAAGTGGTCCACGTTGTCCAAGGCCGTGCTGTGGATTTTGCTGACCGGGGGGTAGTGCTGTATGGCGGGGGCAAAGAATCGGTGCAAGCTCCGGTTACACACGAGCTTCCCGACGTGAAGGTCAGTGTTAGAGCAACACCTCAATGTGTCGTCACTCACATAGCATGCTTCTGGACACGGGCTGCTTCATCCTCCCCCCGTCTCTCACTGCCGCCACCCTATTTATATCCTGACCAGAGGAGAAACTGATGACATTGATGGTCCTTCTTATTTTCAATCAACACAGGACAGCAAAGGGCTTCTGGTCCGAGGTGGATTACACTAAATGGTGTGTTCTCCAGGAGGCCCAGTCTGGAGATTAACAATCATCTCTCTCCCTCCATCATACTGAGGTGGATATGATTAACCTTTGCCACCTCTCTGGCCTCGAGTATCCCTCATTTCAATTTCTGCACCATTGGCAGCTGTGTCTTCAGCTGCCTGGGCCCTAATCTCTAGAACTCCCTCCCTAAACCTCTCCGCCTCTCTATCATCCTCGAAGACTCTCCCCAAAACCTACCTCTTTGACCAAGCTTTTGGTCACCTGCACTAATATCAGATCAGCCATGATCGTATTAAATGGCAGAGCAGGCTCGAGGGGCCGAATGGCCGACTCCTGTTCCTATTTCTTATGTTCTTATCTCCTGATGTGATAATCGCTCGTGTGAAATGCCTTAGGATGTAAAGGCACTATGTAAATGCAAGTTGGTGTTGATGTAGTACTTCAATCTGTACAATTAATAAATATAATTAATTTGCTTACTTGAGCTGCATTTGATAAATGCACTTAAGCACCCTCCCCCTCCCCCACCGTAAACACCCGATCTCCACCACCGTAAACACCCACCCCTCCCCCATCGTAAACACCAGCCCCTCCCCCACCGTAAACACCCGATCTCCACCACCGTAAACATCCGCCCCTCCCCCACCGTAAACACCCGATCTCCACCACTGTAAACATCCGCCCCTCCCCCATCGTAAACACCCGCCCCTCCCCCGTCGTAAACACCTGCCCCTCCCCCATCGTAAACACCAGCCCCTCCCCCACCGTAAACACCCGATCTCCACCACTGTAAACACCCGCCCCTCCCCCGTCGTAAACACCAGCCCCTCCCCCACCGTAAACACCCGATCTCCACCACTGTAAACATCCGCCCCTCCCCCATCGTAAACACCCGCCCCTCCCCCGTCGTAAACACCTGCCCCTCCCCCACCGTAAACACCTGCCCCTCCCCCACCGTAAACACCTGCCCTTCCAACAATGGTGCACAGTGGCTGATATTCAGCTCTGATTTAACCAATCAAATGCAAGCATGATACATACTTTGCACATGTGACACTTGGACATGTAACGGATGCATTTGTTGCAAGAGCATTATCACATCCAGAGACGATTAACAATCTTGCTCACGGAACACAATGCCTGCGCCATTATTTTACATTGTAAAATGCAATGTAAACATTTCTGACGGGAATTACGATGTTCAGAAATCAGTGCATTACCTGTGACACCATTAGGTGGCGCTCTCGTGGGACGCCCAATAATAAGCGAGGATGGCGAGGTCACAACATGTGACGCAGTTACCTCATCCCCACAAATCACTCAAATGATCTGAAAACATTATTTTTTTTAAACTAAATTTCTATTGTCCAAGGTGTGGAATAATTAGATATTGTATTTGCTACAATAACTTTAAGAGTTCAATTTGGGGAAGTGAGAGGTCGTCCACTTTGGATGCGAGAAAGACAAATCCAAATATTTCCTTTGTGGTGAGAGGCGAAGGAGCAGAGAGATTCAGGTGTACATAAATCACTGAATGCTGATGGTCAGGTACGGAAAATAATCAAAATGGCTGATGGATTATAGGTCTTTATCTCAAAGGGGTTGGAATTAAAAAAGTGAGGAAGTGATGCTTCAGTTGTACTGAGCCTCGACCACACCCCGTCTGGAGTCACTGCGTTCAGTTCTGGTGACTAAAGGATTCGATAGGATGGATTGAGAGAAACCATTCCCTCTGGTGGGGGGAGTCCAGAACAAGAAAGCATCACCTTACAATTAGAGCCAGGCCACTCAGGGTGTTGTTAGGGAGCACTTCTTCACACAAAGGGTGCTGGGAATCTGGAACTCTCCCCCAATAAACTGTTGAGGCTGGGGGTCAGTTGGAAACTTCAGAACTGAAATTAATAAATGATTGTTGGGTAAGGGTACTAATGGTTATACTTCATCAATGACCTAGACAGGTTAGATGCAGGAAGAATGTTGCCAATGTTGGGGAAGTCCAGAACCAGGGGTCACAGTCGAAGGATAAGGGGTAAGCTATTTAGGACCGAAATGAGGAGAAACTTCTTCACCCAGAGAGTGGTGAACCCATGGAATTCTCTACCACAGAAAGTTGTTGAGGCCAATTCACTAAATATATTCAAAAAGGAGTTAGATGTAGTCCTTACTACTAGGGGGATCAAGGGGTATGGCGAGAAAGCAGGAATGGGGTACTGAACTCATTGAATGGCGGTGCAGGCTCGAAGGGCCGAATGGCCTACTCCTGCACCTATTTTCTATGTTTCTATGTTTCCATCATAAGGTCAGAAGTGGGGATGTTCACTGATGACTGCACAGTGTTCAGTTCCATTCGCAACTCCTCAGATAATGGAGCAGTCCATGCCCACTTGCAGCAAGACCTGGACAACATTCAGGTTTGGGCTGATAAGTGGAAAGTAACATTCACACCACACAAGTGCCAGGCAACGACTATCTCCAAGCAAGAGTCTAACCATGACCCCATGACATTCAACGGCCAACCCCCAAACCCCCCACTATCAACATCCTGGGGGTCACCATTGACCAGAAACTTAACTGGACCAGCCACATAAATACTGTGGCAACAAGAGCAGGTCAGAGGCTGGGTATTCTGCGGTGAGTGTTTCACCTCCTGACTCCCCAAAGCCTTTCCATCATCTACAAGGCACAAGTCAGGAGTGTGATGGAATACTCTGCACTTGCCTGGATGAGTGCAGCTCCAACAACACTCAAGAAGCTCGACACCATCCAGGACAAAGCAGCCGCTTGATTGGCAGCCCATCCATCACCTTCAACATTCACTCCCTCCTCCACCACCGGCGCACCGTGGCTGCAGTGTGCACCATCTACAAGATGCACTGCAGCAACTCGCCAAGGCTTCTTCGGCAGCATCTCCCAAACCCACAACCTCTACCGCCTAGAAGGACATGGGCAGCAGGTGCATGGGAACACCACCATCTCCACGTTCCCCTCTAAGTCACACACCATCCTGACTTGGAAATATATCGGCCGTTCCTTCATCGTCGCTGGGTCACAATCCTGGAACTCCCTCCCTAACAGCACTGTGGGAGCACCTTCACCACACAGACTGCAGCGGTTCAAGAAGGCGGCTCACCACCACCTCAAGGGGCAATTAGGGATGGGCAATAAATGTTGGCCTTGCCAGCGACACCCACATCCCAGGAACAAATAAATAAAAAGAACCAAGGGGGGAGTAGATGTAATTAAGATACAGATCGGCCGTGATCTCATCGAATGGCGGAGCAGGCTCGAGGGGCCGAATGGCCGACTCCTGCTCCTATGTTCCAATGCTAATGGAATGTTGGCCTTTGTTGGATCAGAGCATTTCCCAAATGGCGAGAAGCTCAGAAAGGTGGTGGGACGGAGAGGTTTAGGGTCCAAGTACAGGAATCACTCACAGCTCGTGAAATGTTGGCCTTTATCTTGAGGGCTGCAATACAAAGGGCAGGAAGTGATGTTCCAGCTGTACAGAGCCACGGTCAGACCCCGTGTGCTGGGCCCCGCCCCCAGGGAGGGTATATCGGCCTTAGAGGGGGGCAGTGCAGATTCACCAGAATGATACCCGGGGCTGAAAGGGTTAAATGGCGAGGACAGGCTGCATAGACTGAGCTTGTATTCCTCAAATATGTAAGATTAAGGGGTGATCATATTGAAGATGATAGAGATACGATTCGGAATACGAATGACCTGTACAGAGTAAATAAGGAATATACCTGTAGGTTTAGAATATTATCGCTATGACAACCACAGGATATGGTCCAACAGGAAGGCTGGATTCTGTGCTGAAAACAAACAGTGGATTATCGAGTTTCCTGAGAGTCACAAATCCCAGTGTTTGATAATCATCATCGTCGGGGCAGCAGAGAGTCTGGGGCCAAACCCAACAATAAATAGTTTGTAGAAACACTTTGGGGGGTGAGGGGAGTGAGGGGGGGGGGGGGGTCTGTATCCAGTGAGGGGTGGGGCTCTGTGTCCAGTGAGGGGGGGGGCTCTGTGTCCAGTAAGGGGGGGGCTCTGTGTCCAGTGAGGGGGGGGCTCTGTGTCCAGTGAGGGGGGGGGCTCTGTGTTCAGTGAGGGGGGGGGTCTGTGTCCAGTGAGGGGGGGGGGGGTCTGTGTCCAGTGAGGGGGGGGTCTGTATCCAGTGGGGGGGGGTCTGTATCCAGTGAGGCGGGGGGGGGGGGATCTGTATCCAGTGAGGGGAGGGGGGTCTGTATCCAGTGAGGGGGGGGTCTGTATCCAGTGAGGGAGGGGGTCTGTATCCAGTGAGGCGGGGGGGGGGGATCTGTATCCAGTGAGGGGGGGGGTCTGTATCCAGTGAGGGGGGGGGTCTGTGTCCAGTGAGGGGGGGGCTCTGTGTCCAGTGAGGGGGGGGGCTCTGTGTTCAGTGAGGGGGGGGGTCTGTGTCCAGTGAGGGGGGGGGGTCTGTGTCCAGTGAGGGGGGGGTCTGTATCCAGTGGGGGGGGGTCTGTATCCAGTGAGGCGGGGGGGGGGGGATCTGTATCCAGTGAGGGGAGGGGGGTCTGTATCCAGTGAGGGGGGGTCTGTATCCAGTGAGGGAGGGGGTCTGTATCCAGTGAGGCGGGGGGGGGGATCTATATCCAGTGAGGGGGGGGGGTCTGTATCCAGTGAGGGGGGGGGGGTCTGTATCCAGTGAGGGGGGGGGGGTCTGTATCCAGTGAGGGGATAGTGCTCAATGCCCGTGATCACGTGCTGCACTATGATGTGCCTTTTGACTTATGCTCTCTGGGGCTGACGTTTGCTTGTGTGTGTTTGGGGCAGAGGCCTATTACAGGTTCCCGGAGCGCACGATGACGGAGCTTTTAAACTGCCACCATTGCGGTGAGTCACTGCAGGGGAAGAAGTATATCCAGAAGGATGCGCAGCCCTGCTGCATCAAATGCTATGAGAAGTTCATCGCCAATTCGTGCGCCGAATGCAAGAAGCCAATTGGCTGCGATTCCAAGGTAGGTGACATCACCAGATCTGGCGACATGATTGGTCAGTCCACGGGCAGCGGGACGCTGGTGAGACTGGGAATCTTACTGCCATTCGACCCATCGAGCCTGTGCTGGCTCCGTGACAGAGCAATCCAATCAGTCCCACTCCCCGCTCTTTCCCCACAGCCCGACAAGTTTTTCCCCTTCAAGTATTTATCCAATTCCCCGTTTGAAAGTTATTATTGAATCTGCTCCCACCGCCCATTCAGGCAGCACGTTCCTGATCACAACAACTCGCTGCATAAAAACATTCTCCTCCTCTCCCCCTCTGGTTCCATCAGCGATTATCGTCAATCTGTGTCCCTCTGGTTACCGACCCTCCTGCCCCAGGGAACAGGTTCTCCTGATTTACTTGACAAAACCCTGACATCACGCAGTTTATTTTTACTATTTCCTCGATCTTTCCCATCCCTCAGATTACTAACCAGTTTTTTTTAATTCTGGAAATAAAAATCTGGTCCCAGTCAGTGACCATGAAGCTGTCGGATTGTCGTAAAACCCAACGGGTTCACTGATGTCCCTTTGGGGAAGGAAACCTGTCACCCTTACCCGGTCTGGGCCTATAGGTGACTCCAGTCCCACATCGTGGTTGACTCTTCACTGCCCTGTGACGTGTCCCGGTGAGCCCCACAGTTTGTATCAAACCCGCTCCCAGCAGCTCTCCCCCACTTTCCCAGGGCAATGAGGGAGGGGCAATCAAAGCCGGCCTTGCCAGCGACGCCCACAGCCCAGAGTGAATAAAGATAAACAATGCACCTTGAACTTGCCCTTTTGTGCTGGGAGTCCAACCCCTAGCTGTGATTTGTGTCATTTATCACTAAAAATATTAAATAAAAGATCGGTTTGCCAAGACACAGGGATCAGATACAGCAATTAAATGGTCTGCTGTACAGATTTTAACTCTTACATTCAGCTCCCACTGTACCGGTAAAACAGATCTGTTCATTAAAATAGAAAGCAGTTAGAAATATATCCTAAACTCTGATCTTCACAAACGCACATTCTGCGACTTGAGTCTCCATTTCCATCTGCTGGACAAATCAGGAACAAGACATGACGGCAACTAAATGAAACGATTATATTGCAAAAATATTTACTTCTCCAGGTATTTTAAATTAATTTTGGAGATGTGGGCTCGCTGGCAAGGCCGGCATTTATTGCCCATCCCGAGTTATCCCGAGACGGTGGGGGTCAGCTGGGAATGGGTTTGATACAAACGGAGTGTCAGGGGTTGGCAGCACAATTTGCAGATGATACCAAGATCTGTGCAGTGCTCGAACTGTAGAAGAGGCTGATTCAGGCAGATCGTAATGTGTTGTGAGACTGGGGTCAAGACTAGAAAATGACGTATAACTTAGCTAAGTGTAGTGTTGTGCATGTGGGCAGGGAAAATGCTCAACATTCATACACCCTCCAGGGAAAGGCATTAAAGATGGTGAAGACAGAAAGAGATTTGGGCATTCTAGTGCATACATCCTTAAATGTACATGAGCAATGCCGTGCAGCGATAGCTAGAGCAAATAGGGTGTTGGGTGTATCTGTAGGACAATTGAGTATAAGACGAGGCATACTGTTTTGTCCTTGTACAAGACCTTAGTCAGGCCGCACTTGGAATACTGGGTCCAGTTTTGGTCTCCTCACAGGGTGGGTGATATTGAGGCTCTGGAAAGGGTGCAGGAGAGGGCCACGAGACTAATTCCAAGTCTAAAGCGTCTTAGTTATCGAGATTGGCTAAAAGTGTTCGGAATCTTTACCTTAGAGCAGCGTAGACTTGGAGTGGGGTGGGGGGTGGGTGGGTATGATTGAGGATTATAAGATAAGGAAGGAAATAGACAGTGCTCCAGCTGACCGTTTATTTCAATGAAATAGGAAGCACAAATTTATGTTGTATAGGGCTAGATCTAGGTCAGATGTCAGGAGGTGGTTCTTTTCCCAGAGAATAGTACACCTCTGGAACAAGCTACCCTCTCATGTGGTGAATGCAGACTTGCTGAGTTCCTTCAAGCAAAAGCTGGATTTGTTTCTGGCTGCGGCGCAGATCACCTCTTACAGAAGGTAGGTAGTGCAGGGAATTTAAAGACCAGAGTGATCTCCTGGACCATCGATCGCCTCGATGGGTCAGAGAGGAATTTCCCAGATTTATTTTTCCCAAATTGACCTTTCCCAGGAGATCACATGGTTTGGGGTGGGGTGGAGTGTATATGTTGTGATACACAAGGTATTGAAATTGTGGGGAACAGGCTGGATGGACCACAGGGTCTTTACCTGTCCGTCATTGTTCATATCATCGTATGTTCATAATTCCTGAGTTGGGAGAGCATTGGAAGATCATGACTAAAGCACCTACTTCTGTTAATCAGCTGTGGTGGAATCCATTGGATTGTGGAGATTTGGCAATGGTTAGTCTCACCAGTGGATGTTTGTCCCTCTCTCGGTTCAGGAGCTGCACCATAACGGCCGTTACTGGCACGAGAACTGCTTCCACTGCTACCACTGCAGCCGCTCGTTGGCCAACGACTCCTTCAGCATCAAGAACGAGAGGATCGTCTGCAACAAGTGCTTGCCTCGGACCGACAACTCAACTTGTCAGAGCTGCAAGAGAGCCATCAAACCAGGTCAGTCGCCATCACCCCCACGGCTAACACACTGACCGTCCGCCCAACTCACCCACCCACTGCTAACTTACCCACCGTCCGCCCAACTCACCCACTCACCCACTGCTAACTCACCTACCGCCCAACTCACCCACTGCTAACTCACCTACTGCCCGCCTCATTCACTCACCCACTGCTAACTCACCTACCGCCCGCCTCACCCACTCACCCACTGCTAACTCACCTACCGCCCGCCTCACCCACTCACCCACTGCTAACTCACCTACCGCCCGCCTCACCCACTCACCCACTGCTAACTCACCTACTGCCCGCCTCACCCACTCACCCACTGCTAACTCACCTACCGCCCGCCCAACTCACCCACTGCTAACTCACCTACCGCCCGCCTCACCCACTCACCCACCCACTCACTGCTAACTCACCTACCGCCCGCCTCACCCACCCACTCACTGCTAACTCACCTACCGCCCGCCCAACTCACCCACTGCTAACTCACCTACTGCCCGCCTCATTCACTCACCCACTGCTAACTCACCTACCGCCCGCCTCACCCACTCACCCACTCACCCACTGCTAACTCACCTACCGCCCGCCTCACTCACTCACCCACTGCTAACTCACCTACCGCCCGCCTCACCCACTCACCCACTGCTAACTCACCTACCGCCCGCCTCACCCACTCACCCACTGCTAACTCACCTACTGCCCGCCTCATTCACTCACCCACTGCTAACTCACCTACCGCCCGCCTCACTCACTCACCCACTGCTAACTCACCTACCGCCCGCCTCATTCACTCACCCACTGCTAACTCACCTACCGCTCGCCTCATTCACTCACCCACTGCTAACTCACCTACCGCTCGCCTCATTCACTCACCCACTCACCCACTGCTAACTCACCTACCGCCCGCCTCACCCACTCACCCACTGCTAACTCACCTACCGCCCGCCTCACTCACTCACCCACTGCTAACTCACCTACCGCCCGCCTCACCCACTCACCCACTGCTAACTCACCTACTGCCCGCCTCATTCACTCACCCACTGCTAACTCACCTACCGCCCGCCTCACTCACTCACCCACTGCTAACTCACCTACCGCCCGCCTCACTCACTCACCCACTCACCCACTGCTAACTCACCTACCGCCCGCCTCACTCACTCACCCACTCACCCACTGCTAACTCACCTACCGCCCGCCTCACTCACTCACCCACTGCTAACTCACCTACCGCCCGCCTCACTCACTCACCCACTGCTAACTCACCTACCGCCCGCCTCACTCACTCACCCACTGCTAACTCACCTACCGCCCCACTCACTCACCCACTCACCCACTCACCCACTGCTAACTCACCTACCGCCCGCCTCATTCACTCACCCACTGCTAACTCACCTACTGCTCGCCTCATTCACTCACCCACTGCTAACTGACCTACCGCCCGCCTCACTCACTCACTCACTGCTAACTCACCTACCGCCCGCCTCACTCACTCACCCACTGCTAACTGACCTACCGCCCGCCTCACTCACTCACTCACTGCTAACTCACCTACTGCCCGCCTCATTCACTCACCCACTGCTAACTCACCTACTGCCCGCCTCATTCACTCACCCACTGCTAACTCACCTACCGCCCGCCTCACCCACTCACCCACTGCTAACTCACCTACTGCCCGCCTCATTCACTCACCCACTGCTAACTCACCTACCGCCCGCCTCACTCACTCACCCACTGCTAACTCACCTACCACCGCCTCACTCACTCACCCACTCCTAACTCACCTACCGCCGCCTCACTCACTCACCCACTCCTAACTCACCTACCGCCCGCCTCACTCACTCACCCACTGCTAACTCACCTACCGCCCCACTCACTCACCCACTGCTAACTCACCTACCGCCCGCCTCACTCACTCACCCACTGCTAACTCACCTACCGCCGCCTCACCCACTCACCCACTGCTAACTCACCTACCGCCCGCCTCACTCACTCACTCACCCACTCCTAACTCACCTACCGCTCGCCTCATTCACTCACCCACTGCTAACTCACCTACCGCCCGCCTCACTCACTCACTCACCCACTGCTAACTCACCTACCGCCTCACCCACTCACCCACTGCTAACTCACCTACCGCCCGCCTCACTCAGTCATTGTTCGCCCATTTCACCCAACTACCGCCTCAACCACCCACCACTTGCCCAACACACCCACCCTCATCATAGGCAGTCCTTCGGAATCGAGGAAGACTTGCTTCCACTCCTGAAGTAAGTCCTTTGGTGGCTGAACAGTCCAATACGGGAACCACAGTCTCCGTCACAGGTGGGACAGATAGTCGTTGGGGGAAGGGGTGGGTGGGACAGGTTTGCCGCACGTTCTTTCCGCTGCCTGCCCTTGAACTCTGCACGCTCTCGGCGTTGGGACTCTAGGTGTTCAGCGCCCTCCCGGATGCACTTCCTCCACATAGGGCGGTCTTTGGCCAGGGACTCCCAGGTGTCAGTGGGGATGTTGCACTTTATCAGGGAGGCTTTGAGGGTGTCATTGTAACGTTTCCTCTGCCCACCTTTGGCTCGTTTGCCGTGAAGGAGTTCCGAGTAGAGCACTTGCTTTGGCAGTCTTGTGTCTGGCATGTGAACTATGTGGCCTGCCCAGCAGAGCTGATCAAGTGTAGTCAGTGCTTCAATGCTGGGGATGTTGGCCTGGTCGCGGACGCTAATGTTGGTGCGCCTGTCCTCCCAGGGGATTTGTAGGATCTTGCAAAGACATCGTTGGTGATATTTCTCCAGCAACTTGAGATGTCTACTGTACATGGTCCATGTCTCTGAGCCATACAGGAGGGCAGGCATTACTACAGCCCTGTAGATCATGAGCTTGGTGGTAGATTTGAGGGCCTGGTCTTCAAACAGACTTTTCCTCAGATGGCCGAAGGCTGCACTGAAGCACTGGAGGCGATGTTGGATCTCGTCGTCATTGCCTGCTCTTGGGGATAGGAAGCTCCTGAGATATGGGAAGTGGTCCACAGTGTCCAGGGCAGCGCCGTGGATCTTGATGACTGGGGGGCAGAGCTGTGTGGTGAGGACAGGCTGGTGGAGGACCTTTGTCTTACGAATGTTAAGTGTAAGGCCTATGCTTTCGTACACCTCAGTAAATACGTCGACTATGTCTTGGAGTGCAGCCTCTGTATGTGCGCAGACACAGGCATCGTCACCCACCCACCCATTGCCAAACTCACCCAACTCCCAACGACTAGCCTGGTTATCTCTGTGCTGATTAGCGACTAGCCTGTAGAGAGAGCTTTAAAATAATTAGCCGGGGGTGGGGGGCAAGTGAGCAAAAATGTAAAAAGTTAAAGAATAAGGAGAAGGCAATAGAGCAGGGTAGCACGGGGAAATGAAAACCAGAGTGTGACAGGAAGGGACAGAATGTATAAATGTAAAAGTGAATCAGAAAGTGGGGTCAGAGTAGGGAAAAATGGTAAAAAAAAAAATTTAAAAGCTCTTTATCTGAATGCACGCAGTATTCGTAACAAAATAGATGAGTTGACGACACAAATGGGTTTGATCTGATGGTCATTATAGAGACATGGTTGCAAGGTGACCAGGACTGGGAACTAAATATTCAGGGATATTTGACAATTCGGAAGGACAGACAGAAAGGAAAAGGAGTTGGGGTAGCTCTATTAATAAAGGATGAGATCACTGCATTAGTGAGAAATGATATTGGCTCAGAGGATCAAGATGTTGAATCAGTTTGGGTGGAGATAAGGAATAATAAAGGGAAAAAGTCACTGGTGGGCGTAGTCTATAGGCCCCCTAACAGTAGCTACACGTTGGACAGAGAATAAATGAAGAAATAATGGAGGCTTGTAATAAAGGAACGGCAATAATCATGGGTGATTTTATTGATTGGACAAAGCAAATTGGTCAGGGTAGTCTTGAGGAAGAGTTCACAGTACGTTACGGAACCAAACAGGGAGCAGGCTATCTTAGATCTGGTACTGTGTAATGAGACAGGATTAATAAATGATCTCCTAGTAAAGGATCCTCTAGGAATGAATGACTATAACATGGTTAAATTTCAAATCCAGATGGAGGGTGAGAAAGTTGGATCTCAAACCAGTGTCCTAAGCTTAAATAAAGGAGACTACAAAGATATGAGGGCAGAGTTGGCTAAAGTGGACTGGGAAAATAGATTAAAGTATGGGCCGGTTGATGGGCAGTCACAGACATTTAAGGAGATATTTCATAATTCTCAACAAAATTTTATTCCAATGAGAAGGAAAGACTGTAAGAGAAGGGATAACCATCCGTGGCTAACTAAAGAAATAAGGGATGGTATCAAATTGAAAACATTGGCATACAATGTGGCCAAGACTAATGGGAGGTCAGAGGATTGGGAAACTTAAAAACTTCTGGGGAGGTCCCAGAGCATTGGAAAACCGCAAAGGTAATGCCCTATTTAAAAAAGGAGGCAGACAGAAAGCAGGAAACTATAGACCAGTTAGCCTAACATCTGTCGTTGGGAAAATGCTGGAGTCCATTATTAAGGAAGCAATAGCAGGAGATTTGGAAAAGCATAATTCAATCAAGCAGAGTCAGCATGGTTTTATGAAAGGGAAATCATGTTTGACAAATTTGCTGGAATTCTTTGAGGATATAATGAGCAGGGTGGATAAGGGGGAACCAGTGGATGTGGTGTATTTGTATTTCCAGAATACATTAGATAAGGTGCCATATAAAAGGTTACTGCACAAGATAAAAGTTCATGGGGTTGGGGGTAATATATTAGCACGGATAGAGGATTAGCTAACTAACAGAAAACAGAGAGTCAGGATAAATGGGTCATTTTCCGGTTGGCAATCAGTAACTAGTGGGGTGCCGCAGGGATCGGTGCTGGGTCCTCAACTATTTACAATCTATATTAATGACTTGGATGAAGGGACCGAGTGTAATGTAGCCAAGTTTGCTGATGGGTGGGAAAGCAAATTGTGAGGAGGACACAAAGAATCTGCAAAGGGATATAGACAGGCTCAGTGAGTGGGCAAAAATTTGGCAGATGGAGTATAATGTGGGAAAGTATGAGGTTATCCTCTTTGGCAGAAAAAATAAAAAAGCAAATTATTTAAATGGAGAGATATTACAAAATACTGCAGTACAGAGGAATCTGGGGCCCTTGTGCATGAAACACAAAAAGTTAGTATTCAGGTAAAGCAAGTGATCAGGAAGGCAAATGGAATGTTGGCCTTTATTGCAAGGGGGATAGAGTATAAAAGCAGAGAAGTCCTGCTACAACTGTACAGGGTATTGGTGAGGCCACACCTGGAGTACTGCATACAGTTTTGGTCTCCATATTTAAGAAAGGATATACTTGCATTGGAGGCTGTTCAGAGAAGGTTCACTAGGTTGATTCCGAAGATGAGGGGGTTGACTTATGATGATAGGTTGAGTAGGTTGGGCCTATATACATTGGAGTTCAGAAGAATGAGAGGTGATCTTATCAAAACATATAAGATAATGAGGGAGCTCGACAAGGTGGATGCAGAGAGGATGTTTCCACTCATAGGGGAAACTAAAACTAGGGGACATAGTTTCAGAATAAGGTGCCGCCCATTTAAAATTAAGATGAGGAGGAATTTCTTCTCTCAGAGGGTTGTAAATCTGGAATTCTCTGCCCCAGAGAGCTGTGGAGGCTGGGTCATTGAATTGAATATAGTTAAGGTGGAGAAGACTTTTGGGCGATAAGGGAGTGAAGGTATTGGGGAGCAGGCAGGGAAGTGGAGCCGAGTCCATGATCAGATCAGCCATGATCTTATTAAATAGCGGAGCAAGCTCGAGGGGCCAGGTGGCCTACTCCTGCTCCTATTTCTTAAGTTCTTAATTTTTTGTTGGTGAACGACTGACCCGGTTATCTCCGTCAGTGAGCGACTGACCCGGTTGATGGCCCAGCCCATACTGTATTTCACGCGGTGGGGACTGGGACCCTGGTTGCACTGGCTGGGGTGGGGGGTACGAGTGGCAGGGAGGGGGTATCTTGAGGCTGTGGTCAGGCATCGACAAGTCAAGGGTCGGCAGGTCAAGGGTCGGGTTTGAACCCCCCTCAAGCTGAGGAGTGTGATTACTGGTCAGATGCGATGCTCAGTGTTACACTGGAGTTAGTGATAAGACACTGTGACAGTCCCTCCCAGCCGCTCAGTGCTGTGATTAGTGTCCTCAATGTAGATTGGGCTGGGTGATGGACCAGGCACACAGCGCTGGCTCCAGTTCTCACCCTCGGGGTTTGGGCTTTGACCAGTCGATAGTGATTGTGAAAAGCGGTGGGGGGAGTTTGCAGAAGCCACTCCTTCAGTGGTAATGACACAGTTTGAGTTGCTCTTTGTCGGGTTAGTTTGCTACAACCTGGTGGTATTTCAAACCTACAGGGTTAGGGTTAGGCCATCAAATACAGAACAGGAAATGCTGGAATGGTACAGGTCAATCTGCATGTGAACCACAGACTAATGTGTCTAGAATCATACAGCACAGGAGGCCGCCATTCGGCCCATCGAGCTTGTACCGGCTCTGTGAAAGAGCAATCCAGTTAGACCCACTCCCCCTGCTCTTCCCCAATAGCCCTGCAATATTTTCCTTTAAGTATTTATCCAATTCCTTTTTCAAAGTTACTATTGAATCTGCTCCCATCACCCATTCAGGCAGCGCGTTCCCGATCACAACAACTCGCTGCGTAAAAACATTCTCCTCACCTCGCGCCTGGTTCCTTTACCACGCAGAGTTCTCAATCAGAATGCTGGGGTGTGCATGTTTTTGACAGTACACGAGTTGGGTTAACTCTGGTTGGATGCATACCTAGAGGTTTGACCACATGACGCCTGATCATGTGACACGTGCCCACGTGATATCTGACCTGCCTGATTACTGCGCCATGTGTATCACAAGCAGTGACATTATTCCGCTATTCCCTGCAGGGACCAAGAGTTTTGAATATGGCGGCTCCCACTGGCACGAGCGCTGCTTCACCTGCCATCGCTGCCTGAAGGAAATCGGGTCGGAAAGCTTCGTCCCCAAGGGAGACGAAATCTACTGCGTCTCCTGTAATGAGAAGAAGTTTGCCAAGCACTGCGGCCACTGCAGAAAGGTGAGAGAGTCCGAGGCTCGGGCACGGCCAGAGCTGCCAAAGTGCTTAGCGGGTGGTGTGTGGGGATCATGCAGCCTGTTCCCATCCACAGGCCGCGCAGAGATTCATCCAGTCACAGGTCGCTGCGCTCACAGTAACAGGGAGCAGGCCAGGTGGATAAGGTGGTGAAGAAGGCAGACGGAATACTTGCCTTTATTAGCAGAGGCATAGAATACAAGAGCAGGGAGGTTATGTTTGAACTGTATAAAACACTGATTAGGTTGCAGCTGGAGTACTGTGCGCAGTTCTGGTCACCACATTACAGGAAAGATGTGATTGCACTAGAGAGGGTACAGAGGAGATTTACGAGGATGTTGCCTGGACTGGAGAATTTTAGCTATGAGGAAAGATTGGATAGGCTGGGTTTATTTGCTTTGGAACAGAAGAGACTGAGGGGAGACCTCATTGAGGTGTATAAAATGATGAGGGGCCTGGATAGATTGGATAGGAAGGACCTATTTCCCTGAGCAGAGGGGTCAACAACGAGGGGATATAGATTTAAAGTAATTGGGGGGAGGTTTCGAGGGGATTTGAGGAGAACCTTTTTCACCCAGAGTGGGGTGGGGGTCTGGAACACACTGCCTGAAAGGGTGGTAGAGGCAGAAACCCTCACCACATTTAAAAAGTACTTGGATGTGCACCTGAAGTGCTGTAACCTACAGGGCTACGGACCGAGAGCTGGAAAGTGGGATTAGGCTGGGTAGCTCTTGGTTGGCTGACACGGACACGATGGGCTGAATGGCCTCCTTCTGTGCTGTAAATTTCTATGAAATATTTGGAGGCTGAGCTTGGGGTGGAATTGGAGGCCAGTGAGTTCCAGCTATTCCCGGGGCAGTGTCAGGGAACAGGACAGAATCAGTGACGAGAGGGTGGAGTTAATGGCCAGAGACAATGGGGGTAATCTTGGCCGGTAAATCGGGATGGATGTATGCTGGGCTACTGATCCAATATCACCCGATTTACACCAGTTCCCAAAGGCTTCAGTCTCCCAGGACACTGCATCGTGTCCAGCACTGGATGGTGGTCAGTCTGACAATACAGACAGTTCGACGTGACCCGGCCAGAGAGTGCGACGAAGGCAAATAGGATATCACTGCATCCCAGGTAGCCGATTGGTTGGCGTGTCTCAGTGCGAGGGGTCAGGGCCCTGAAGAGGTTGGAGGACAGCGGGAGGTCGGAGTGCAGCGAGAGCCCAGAAATCGGAGAGCAGCGGGAGGTTGGAGGGCAGCGGGAGCCCAGAGGTCGGAGGATAGCGGGAGCCCGGAGAGCAGCGGGAGGTCTCGCAGTCGACGAGGCCCGGAAGTCGGAAACGGTGAGCAACAGGGTTGTGGACCAGCAGTGGGGTCGTGTCCCAGGAGCGGCGCAGCACGGGCCGACAGTGAGTTTGCGTCCTATGAAACCCATGGATTGAGGCCCTGCGGGAAGGAGGGAGGACAGGAGGAGTGTGTGTGTATGAACTAGGCCCATACAGCAGAGTCTGGTCTCCAGTCGTCTTACCACTGGACCAAGACCTTGCTCCGTCAAGCCCGTGTGGTAGCTGCTGTGAAACGGCCACCCCATGTTAAAAGAACTCATGCACAGGCATCTTCCACACTTTAAGATGAAGATCGGAACCTGGAACATCAGGACCTTCACGGACAGCCCAACAGCGACAGACCGGAACGCCGCACCGCTATCATGGCCCGGGAACTCAGGTGCTTCAACATAGACATTGCCACCCTAAGCGAGACTCGGAGGGTAGGGGAAGGCCAGCACAAGGAACAAGGTGGTGGTTACACCTTCTTCTGGAAAGGCAAACCCGAAGCAGAACACCACCTCCATGGGGTGGGCTTCGCCGTAAAAAACAAACTAGTTGGCCGTCTCAGAGACTCCCCCTGCGGGATAAACAGATGCCTCATGATCCTTCGGCTCACCCTAGCCCGGAACCAGTGCGCTACGGTCTTCAGCGCGTACGCCAAACACTGGAGGACTTCAACGCCAGAGTCATAGAAAACATAGAAACATAGAAAATAGATGCAGGAGTAGGCCAATCGGCCCTTCGAGCCTGCACCGTCATTCAATAAGATCATGGCTGATCATTCCCTCAGTACCCCTTTCCTGCTTTCTTTCCATACCCTTTGATCTCTTTAGCCGTAAGGGCCATATCTAACTCTCTCTTGAATATATCCAATGAACTAGCGAACCAGTCGGTAAGGACACTGACCTCTGAGAAGGTGTGATCGGCCGAGAGGGGGTAGGGAAAGCCAACTCCAATGGATTTTCCTCCTGAGGAAATGCTTCGAACACGGCCTCATCATAATCAATACCCTGTTCTGTCAGAAGGACAAATATAAAGCCTCATGGCCACACCCTCACTCCAAGCACTGGCATCTGCTAGACTACGTCATCGTCCGAGCAAGGGACTGCAAAGACATGCACATCACCTGCGCCATGACAGGAGTCGATGACTGTTGGACGGATCACCGCCTAATCCATTCCGTCATCTCCATCAATGTAGCCTCAAAACAGCGGCGACAACAGAAACAATGCCGCAGGAAAAACAACGCCGGAGCACTCAAAGACCCTGCTAAGAAAGTTCTATTCAGCCAGCGCCTCGCACCAACCTGATGACTCCCAGTGACCCAGAGACGCAGAGTGTCCACAGCACCTGGTCTGCCCTCAAGGTTTCCATAATCAGCACCTGCAAAGAGACGCTCGGTCACTCGACCAGGAAACACCAAGACTGGTTCGACGAGAGTGACCAGGAGATCCAGGAGCTAATATACCGCAAGTGCATGGCATTCTTGGACTGGAAGCAGCAACACAATTCGAGGGCAAGAAAGCAGCTCTACATACATCTGAAGGCCGAGGTCCAACAGAAAACCCGCGACCTAAAGAATAGATGGTGGGTGGAGAAAGCGCAGGAGATCCAGCAGCTGGCCGACAACCACGATGTGCGAGGATTCTTCAGCGCAGTCAAGACCACCTACGGCCCAAGCACCCAAGGCCCTAACCCACTACTGGCCAAGGAAGGAGAGGTGCTCATCAAGCAGTCAATGTCCACTGGAAGGAGCACTTCGAGGATCTCCTTAACAAGACTCTGCCTTCAACGTGAGTGTCCTTGACTCCATCCCGCAGCATGCTACCCGCCACCATCTCAGCACAGCCCCAGCCCAGCCATCCGACAACTGAAGAACAAGTCATCAGGAGCAGATGGAATCCCCGCCGAAGCACTCAAACATGGCGGAGAAGCACTACTGGCGCAGATCCATGACCTCAGCTCTCTTATCTGGAAGGAGGATATCATGCCAGGAGATCTCAGACGCCGTAATCGTGACCATCTTCAAGAAAGGTGACAAGTCCGACTGCGGTAACTACAGAGGAATCTCCCTGCTGTCGACCACTGGGAAAGTCATCGCAAGAATCCTCCTCAATCGTCTTCTCCCTGTGGCTGAAGAGCTCCTCCCAGAGTCGCAATGCGAATTCCGCCCACTAAGGGGCACAATGGACATGATCTTCGTGCAGCAGATACAAGAGAAATGCAGGGAACAGCACCAACCCTTGTACATGGCCTTCGTTGACCTCACAAAAGCCTTCAACAGAGTCAACCGTGAGGGATTATGAAGTGTCCTCCTCAGATTTGGCTGTACTCAAAGGTTTGTCACCATCCGCCGCCTGCTCCACGATGACATGCAAACCGTGATCCTGACCAACGGATCCATCACAGACCCATTCCACGTTCAGACCGGGGTCAAGCAGGGCTGTGTCATTGCACCAAGGCTCTTCTCGATTTTCCTTGCTGCAATGCTCCATCTTCCCCTCAGCAAGCTCCCCACTGGAGTGGAGCTAAATTACAGAACAAACGGGAATCTGTTCAACCTCCGCTGCCTCCAGGCCAGACCCAAGGTCGTCCCATCCTCCATCATTGAATTACAATATGCAGACGACGCTTGCGTCTGTGCACACTCGGAGGTCGAACTCCAAGACATCATCAACACCTTCACCGAAGCGTACAAGAGTATGGGCCTTACACTAAACATCCGTAAGACAAAGATCCTCTACCAACCTGCCTCCGCCACACAGTGCTGCCACTTCAGGTATCAAAATCCACAACGAGACCTTGGATAACATGGACTATTTTCCATACCTCAGGAGCCTACTGTCAACAAGGGCAGACATCAACGACGACGTCCAACACAGTGTGCGAGTGCAGCCTTCAATCACCTGAGGAAGAGAGTGTTTGAAGACCAGGACCTCAAACCAAGCTCATGGTCTACAGAGCAGTGGTGATACCCGCCCTCCTATATGGCTCAGAGACATGGACTATGTACTGCAGGCACCTCAAAACACTGGAGAAATACCACCAACACTGTCTCCGCAAGATCCTGCGAATTAATTGACAGGATAGGCGCACCAACGTCTGTGTTCTCGCTCAGGCCAACATCCCCAACATCGAAGTATTGACCATGCTCGATCAGCTCCGCTGGATGGGCCATATCGCCTGCATGCTTCACACAAGACTCCCAAAACAAGCGCTCTACTCGGAGCTCTGACATGGCAAGCGAGCCCCAGGTGGGCAAAGGAAACACTTTAAGGACACTCTCAAAGTCTCCTTGAAAAAATGTAACATCCCCACCGGCACCTGGGAATCCTTGGCCCAAGTCCGTCCAAAGTGGAGGAGAAGCATTCGTGAGGGCGCCAAGCGCCTCGAGTCTCTTCGCCCGGAGCAAGCTCCAGTCAAGCATAAACCCGGCAACCCACCCACCCTTTCCTCCAACCACCGTCTGCCCCCCTGTACAGAGACTGTAATTCCTGCATTGGACTGTACAGTCACCTGAGAACTCACTTTTAGTGTGGAAGCAAGTCTTCCTCAGCTCCGAGGGACAGTCTATGATGATGATGACAATACAGACGGTGAGGGATTGAGAGATGTGGTGGAGCTGGGGGTCACCGGCCTACATGTGGAAGCTGACCCCATGTCTGTGGATGATGTTGCTGAGGGCTAGATCCTTGGGGACTCGACAGGCAGAGGTGTGGGGGTAGGCAGGAACCATTGCTGGTTATGGTCTGACTGGGATTGGATAGGCAAGAGTAGGAGCCGGTGAGGACAGTCCCACGGAGCTGGACGCTGGAGGATAGCACAGTTAACTGGTGCGGACAGGGAGGAGCAGGACGAGCATGAGTCACCGAGGATGATTAGACGATTTGAGCTGCGGCAGGATAGGCTGCCTCATTGGGTAGGAAACAACAAATGGAGGGTCTCCATCTTTCTGACAAAGAAGTCCATGAGCTCCTCGCACTAGATGTTGGAATGAGCGTGGAGCAGGCGGGGAGAGGAGTTTAAGGAGATGGTTGTAGTGGAGAAGAGAAGCCAGGGGTTCTCTCTCCAGGATGTCCCTGGAGTAGTGAACAGTTTTGGCAGAGGAAAGTCGGACAATTGATGTGCATCAGATACAGCCAAGAGCCAAATCTGCATCCTGGACTTGAGGGAGCAAAGATGGTCCGACGGCAAGGCAGGAGAGGGCGAAGGTTTTAGAGTGTGAGGGCATGAAAGCTGGAGGTGAGGGTATGAGCAGATCGATAGCTGCAGAAATATCATGGTGAATGGAAGGCCAAAGGCTAGACCATTGGCAGCTTGAGAGCGAGCCATTTTCCAATGAATGGACGAAGGAACTGGGGCTGGAAGGGGTTCGGGAGATGAGGTGATGAGTGTCACATGGAAGGGGTCGGAGATGAGGGCCAGGGTTAAGGACATCTCCTCTGGGCTGGAGAGGAACTTGGAGTGGGAGGGGGAAGATCCAGTTATCGTGGTCCACGTAGATACCAACAACATAGATAGAACCAAGAAAAAGGTTCTGCTGAGGGAGTATGAACAGCTAGGGGCTAAATTAAAAAGCAGAACCACAAAGGTAATAATCTCTGGATTACTATCCGAGCCACGAGCAAATTTACATCAGGTTCAAAGATTGGTGTGGGAGAAATGGATTTCGGTTCATGGGCACAGGCACCAGTATTGGGGTGAGAGAGCTGTTCCATTGGGACGGGCTTCACTTGAACCATGTGAGGTCTAGTGTCCTGGCAAATTGAACAACTAGGGCTGTAGAGAGGGCTTTAAGCTAATTAGTGGGGGGCGAGTGGGCGGAGGGCTCAGGTGAGCAGAAATTTTAAAAAAGTCAAAGTATAAGGAGAAGGCAATAGAGCAGGGTAGCACGGGGAAATGAAAACCAGAGCGTGACAGAATGTATAAAAGTAAGAGTTAAAATCATCAGAAAGTGGGGTCAAAGCAGGAAATATGGCAAAAAAACAAAGTTAAAAGCTCTTTATCTGAATGCACGCAGCATTTGTAACAAAATAGATGAGTTGACGGCACAAATAGATACAAATGGGTTTGATCTGATGGCCATTACAGAGACATGGTTGCAAGGTGACCAGGACTGGGAACTGAATATTCAGGGGTATTTGACAATTCGGAAGGACATTCAGAAAGGAAAAGGAGATGGGGTAGCTCTGTTAATAAAGGATGAGATCAGTGTAGTGAGAAACGATATTGGCTCAGAAGATCAAGATGTTGAATCAGTTTGGATGGAGATAAGGAATAATAAGGGAAAGAAGCAAAAAGCAGGAAACTATAGACCAGTTAGCCTAACATCTGTCATTGTGAAAATGCTGGAGTCCATTATTAAGGAAGCAGTAGCAGGATATTTGGAAAAGCATAATTCAATCAAGCAGAGTCAGCATGGTTTTATGAAAGGGAAATCATGTTTGACAAATTTGCTGGAGTTCTTTGAGGGTGCAGGGTGGATAAGGGGGAACCAGTGGATGTGATGTATTTGATTTCCAGAAGGCATTTGATAAGGTGCCACATAAAAGGTTACTGCACAAGATAAAAAGTTCACGGGGTTGGGGGTAATATAGAGGATTAGCTAACTAACAGAAAATCAGGATAAATGGGTCCTTTTCCAGTTGGCAAATAGTGACCAGTGTGGTGCCACAGGGATCGGTGCTGGGGCCTCAATTATTTACAATCTATATTAATGACTTGGATGAAGGGACCGAGTGTAATGTAGCAAGTTTGCTGATATTACAAAGATGGGTGGGAAAGCAAATTGTGAGGAGGACACAAAAAAATCTGCAAAGGGATATAGACAGGCTAAATGAATAGGCAAACATTTGGCAGATGGAGTATAATGTGGCAAAGTGTGAGGTTATCCACTTTAGCAGAAATACGAGAAAAGCAAGTTATTTAAATGGCGAAAATTGCAAAATGTTGCAGTACTGAGGAAACACAAACAGTTAGTATACAGGTACAGTGTGTATACAGGTACAGTGAGTGATCGGGAGGGCAAAGGGAATGTTGGTCTTTATTACAAGGGGGATAGAGTATAAAAGCAGAGAAGTCCTGCTACAACTGTACAGGGTATTGGTGAGGCCACACCTGGAGTACTGCATACAGTTTTGGTCTCCGTATTTAAGGAAGGATGTACTTGCATTGGAGGCTGTTCAGAGAAGGTTCACTAGGTTGATTCCAGAGATGAAGGGGTTGACTTATGAAGAAAGTTTGGGTAGGTTGGGCCTATACACATTGGAGTTCACAAGAATGAGGGGTGATCTTATTGAAACATAAGATAATGAGGTGACGCAACAAGGTGGATGCAGAGAGGATATTTCCACTGATGGGGGAGACTAAAACTAGGGGACATCGTCTCAGAATAAGGAGCCGCCCATTTAAAACCAAGATGAGTAATTTCTTCTCTCAAAGTTGTAAATCTGTAGAATTCTCTACCCCAAAGAGCTGTGGAGGCTGAGTCATTGAATATACTTAAGGCAGAGATAGACAGATTTTTGAGCGATAAGGGAGTAAGTGGTTATGGGGAGCGGGCAGGGAAGTGGAGCTGAGTCCATCATATCAGCCATGATCTCATTAAATGGCAGAGCAGGCTCGAGGGGCCAAATAGCCGACTCCTGCTCCTATTTCTTATGTTCTTATGGCCCTGTCTGTGAGCAAGACTGTGGTAGTAGAGGCCACAGGAGGTGGCATGGGCGAGGGAGTGTTTGTGACTATGGGATTATGGAGAGTTTATATGGCGGGAGGGAGTGAGGGAATCTGTATAATCTGTGGTGGAGCTGGGGAGGCAGCACAAGTTTAAAGGTGGCATGCATAGTGAGAGAGGAGGGGAGACAGGAGAGAAGGACCCAGAGGGGCCACGAGAAAGGAGATAGAAGTCACAGGCTCGGCTTCGGAGTGGCAGCCAAAACGTGCTCACCAATAGACAGAGGGTATTCAAGTTACAAAGGCACAGTCAAGATTGGGATAGTGGTGTCTGGTCGCTTCAGAGAATAGGGAGGAGACAGAAAGAAGGAGAGAGAGCGAGCGACAGTGAGAGAGAGAGACAGTGAGAGAGAGAGAGACAGTGAGAGAGAGAGAGAAAAAAAGAGAGAGACCAAAGTTAAAGTCTGGGTTAGTTAATCATGTTGCAATTGTTGAGAGGGGACTAATGCATTAAGCCCTCACCCTTATTTCTCTCCAATAAAGTTATGACCTGAAATCTATTTGCTACAGCTGTAAGAACAACATGTATTTATACAGCACCTTTAACGTAGTAAAACATCCCATAGTGCTTCACGGGAGCGTAATCAAATATCCTCTGCCCAGTGAATTAATATTTCCTCGCAGCAAAACTGGTGTTCGGTCTCCCCCTGGTGGGCAGCAATAAAAGTGTTTTACTTTATTTTCATCATCATCATAGGCACTCTCTCGAAATCCAGGAAGACTTGCTTCCACTCTCAAAGTGAGTTCTCAGGTGGCTGAACAGTCCAATACGGGAATTACAGTCTCTGTCACAGGGTGGGACAGATAGTGGTTGAAGGAAAGGGTGGGTGGGGAGTCTGGTTTGCCGCACGCTCTTTCCGCTGCCTGCACTTGTTTTCTGCATGTTCTCGGTGACAAGACTCGAGGTGCGCAGTGCCCTCCCGGATGCTCTTCGGCCAGGGACTCCCAGGTGTCAGTGGGGATGTTGCATTTTATCAGGGAGGCTTTGAGGGTGTCCTTGAAACGTTTCCTCTGCCCACCTGGGGCTCGCTTGCCATGTAGGAGTTCCGAGTAGAGCGATTGCTTTGGGAGTCTCGAGTCAGGCATGCGGACGATGTGGCCCACCCAACGGAGCTGGTCGAGTGTGGTCAGTGCTTCGATGCTGGGGATGTTGGCCTGATCAAGAACACGGACATTGGTGCATCTGTCCTCCCAGGGGATTTGCAGGATCTTGCGGAGACATTGTTAGTGGTACTTCTCCAGCGCTTTGGGGTGTTGCTGTATATGGTCCACGTCTCAGACATTTTATTATTTCGGTCTGTCTGCATTTAACGGTGAGGAAAACCTCTTGGGGATGGGGAAATGACAGGGAAAGCCAGGAGCCAAATATTAACATGAATGAAAGCGCGGCTCAGATCTGACAGCGTGCATCTCTGGATTAATTTCCTTTCGTTATAATCACTCAGTGGATTTTCTGGCATAAAACACCTCCGTTTCCCACAGGATCAATTTATAAATCACAATAAAACATTCTCCAAAAAGAATGAGATTTGCACACTCTGCCTGCAGCCACACGCCCGCCCTATCTCTCCCCCCCACCCCACCCGCCACCTCGTAGATTCACTGAGCGAGAGCTGGACCTGTTTCTGGGCGGAACGGACATTGCCCTTACAGAAGGTCGGTAGTGTAGGGAATTCAGGGCCAGTGATCTCCTGGACTAGTTTCGATCGTCTAGATGGGTCGGAGAGAAATTCCCCAGATTTTCCAGCCTAATTGGCCTGGGTTTGTATCTGATTCCCAGCCTCACACACGGAGTTCCCACAGCTCCGGCTGTGGTGAGGAATATTGGAATTGCGACGCACGAGGCATCAACAACTTGTATACATCGCCTTTAACATCGTAAAACGTCCCAATGACCCCCAAGGTGCTTCACAGGAGCGTTTATCTGACACTGAGCTACATAAGGAGATCAGGACAGGACCAAAAGCTTGGTGAAAGATGTAGGTTTTAAGGAGCATCTTCAAAGAGAGATTAAAATGGAAATGCAATGAGGCCAGAATTGGAGGATGGCAGAGATCTGGGAGGGCAGTCGGAGGTTAGAGATAGGGAGTGGGCCAAGGCAATAACAGACTGGATGCACCGACCAGTGGGTCTTTTGCTGCCCGATATTTTGCTACAATTGATTGGCAGAGAGCGTGGAGCCTTTGGTTCACATTACTATGATCTCCCAATGTGAAGCTGCTCTGTTTCAGGCCATCACCAGTGGAGGAGTGAACTATCGTGATGAGCCTTGGCACACAGAGTGCTTTGTGTGCAAGACGTGCCGGAAGCAGCTGGCTGGGCAGCGATTCACTGCTCACGAGAACTCCGTCTACTGTGTCGAGTGTTACAGCAACTTCATTGCCAAGAAATGTGGCGCCTGTCACAAGCCTGTGACTGGTGAGTTGTGGCTATTTTACTTTTTAAATCACAGGGGCTAAAAAAATCTAACACACACAGAAATGGTTTTGTTCAATGGTACATTTACGAGCATTAATCTCAGCTACCCCACCGTCTCTCACCAACCTTCCCGCCCAGCACACCCCACTGGCTAACCCCACCTCACCCATCTGCCTCCTCGGACCCACCAACTGAGCGACAATCACCGCCTCTCCTCCCCCCCGTTTGCAAACAAGGCCCTTGCCATCCATGAGCTTGTAGTGGATGACTGCATTGACCTCATGGCTTTGAATGATACTTGGCTCACGGGCCATGAAATTCAAGTTCTTACCTTTTTCCGTATTTCCATCATGCCCACTCCGAGCCCATCTTGCCCATGAAGCCCACCTCCAGCTCCCTCGACCCTACTCCCACTAAACTGCTGACCACCCAACTTTCCATCACCCCCTCCCCATGATAACCTGCTAACTGACATTTTCAAATGGATCTGTATTTTCAGGTACTGTCCCCCTCCCTTTCAAAACCGCCCACTCCGTTCCCCCCCCTTCTCAAAAAACCGCCATCTACCCTTTTGTCCTTGCACAAATAACACTCCACTTCCAACCACCCTTTCCTCAGAAAAGCCCTTAAGCATGTTATTGCAGAAAGATGGGCAACAATTTACATCGGATTACACAGGATATACAGCACAGAAACAGGCCACTCGGCCCAACCAGTCCATGCCGGCGTTTATGCTCCACTCGAGTCTCCTCCCGTCTTTCCTCATCTAAATCTATCAGCATAACCTTCTATTCCCTTCTCTCTCATATGTTCATCTAACTGCCCCTTAAATGCATCTTAAATACTATTCACTTCAACCTCTCCCTGTGGTAGTGACTTCCACACACATTCTCACCACTCATATGGAATTCAGAAAAAGCTTCTTTACCCCATTTGATTTCTTGGTGACATTATACTGATGGCCTCTAGTTATGCTCTTCCCCACAAGTGGAAACATTCTCTCTGTATCCACTCTATCAAAACCTTTCATAATTTTAAAGACCTCTATTAGGTCACCCCTCAGGCTTCCTTTTTCAAGAGAAATGAGACCCAGCCTGTTCATCCTGTCCTGATATGTATACCCTCGCATTTCTGGTATCATCCTTGTAAATCTTCTCTGTACCCTCTCCAGTGCCTCTATATCCTGTTTATAATATGGTGACCAGAACTGTACGCAGTGCCCCAAGTGTGGTCTAACCAAGGTTCGATACAGGTTTAGTATAATCAAATTTTGCATCATGTGCAAATTTCTTAATCATATCCCCTACATTCAAGTCTAAATCATTGACATATACCACAAAAAGCAAGGGACCTAGTGCTGAGCCCTGTGGAACCCCACTGGAAATAGCCTTCCAGTTACAAAAACACCCATAAACTTCTTTATTTTTCAATTCTATCCCTCTAGAAATAAACCCTAGTGCTTGGTTTGCTTCTGTTGTTGCCTTGTTAACCTGTCGCCTTTTTCAGTGAATTGTGTATTTGTGCTCCGATATCCCTTTGCTCTTCTGCCCCACTTAGATTGGTATTTCCCAAGTCATATGTGACCTCCCTTTTCTTCCTACCAAAATGCAATAGCTCATATATCGGTGTTGAAATTCATTTGCCAGTTATATGCGCATTCTGCAAGTGATTAATTTGGGAGGTAACTCCATGTATGATCAGGTTTCTAACTCTACCGCAGCACTGAGTTCGAACCAAAGTCACAAATGACATCCTGTGACTGCGGTCATGGTAGATTATCACTCCTCAACCTCTCTGCAGTCTTTGGCACGGTTAACCACATCACCCTCCTCCAACCACTCTCCCCCAATGTCCAGCTCAGTGTGACTGTCTTCACCTAACTCTTGCCTACCTGATTGTTGGAGCATCTCCAGTAATGGCTTCTCTTAGCAGTCACCTCTGAAATCCTCATCCACACCTTTCTTACCTCTAGACTTGACTATTCCATCGCGCTCCTGGCTGGCCTCCCATCTTTCACCTTCCATGAACTTGAGCTCATCCAAATCTCTGCTGCCCCATGTCCTAACTTGCACCAAGTTCTGTTCACCCATCACCCCGTGCTCGCTGCCCGTGTCCTAACTCACACCGAGACCCACTCACCCATCACCCCGTGCTCGCTGCCCGTGTCCTAACTTGCACCGAGTCCCGCTCACCCCTCGTGCTCGCTGACCTACATTGGCTCCCAGTTAAGCAATGCCACGATTTAAAAATTCTCATCCGTGTGCTCATACCCCCCTCCATATCTGAGACTTCCTCCAGCCCCACAAGCCCCGTGATCTCTGTAACCTCCTCCAGCCTTACAACCCCCGTGATCTCTGTAACCTCCTCCAAAGCTACAACCCCCGAGATCTCTGTAACCACCTCCAGCCCCTACACCCTTCCCTAGCTCTGTAACCTCCTCCAGCCCTACACCCCTCCCCATCTCTGTAACTTCCTCCTGCCCTACAACCCCCGAGATCTCAGTAAACATAGAAAATAGGTGCAGGAGTAGGCCATTCGGCCCTTCGAGCCTGCACCACCATTCAATAAGATCATGGCTGATCATTCCCTCAGTACCCCTTTCCTGCTTTCTCTCCATACCCCTTGATCTCCTTAGCCGTAAGGGCCATATCTAACGCTCTTGAATATATCCAATGAACTGGCATCAACTCAAAATTTCGTGCCGTGAGCTAATTGACCGCAGCAGGACTCGAACCTGTAATCCTCTGAAAACGTCGAAATAGAACCGAAGTCAAATGCTTGATCCATTAGGACACGCTGCCACTGCCAGTAACCACTTCCTGCCCTACAACCTCCCCATCAGTTGATGAGTGAGCGGTTTATATCCAGCATGTTCTGGTCTATTTTACATATATTGCTCACCATTCCACTGTAAACCACCCAGGTACGATACTGCTTTAACATTCTACGTTTACCTGTGACTAGGATTCGGAGGGGCCGAGGTTGTAACCTACGAAGACCGTCAATGGCACACTGAGTGCTTCAAGTGCAAGAAGTGCTACTGCTCCCTGACCAACAAGCGTTTTGTCACCCACAGCCGGGATGTGTACTGCACCGACTGTGGGAAAAACCTGTAAATCCTGCAGCTGGGAAACGCTCAATCGCACTCGCTGCTCAAACATGTTACTCCGTTTCAGCAAAGCTTTTAAAATCCGATAAAGGTAACCAGATGCTTCAAGGCAGTATACTAGCAAGTGTGCACAATCATTTCAAAGTTAGATACTAAGCATGTTTTCACAGGCACAGAAAGTGTTCAAAGGTTCCAAAAGAATGTCAGAGCTACGAAAGTTTAATTAAAACGGCTGCAATATTTAATCATGTGACTTTATACACGAGCTTATCACAACAATAAAAGTTGGAACTATATGTAAACTCATAATGGAAGAATGCTATTTACTCAGTGTATTACTGTAGCGTTTGACCGCATGCACTACACACCTGGACAGCTCCTGTCAGCTGTGTCTTCACTCCAGTTGCTGCCTCTGAACACCACATTTCTGGCAGCGTTTTAATGTAAATCAAATTCACTACAATATACAAGTAATCAGGGTATGTTCCGTAAAAGCACGATCGCTTTAAAAGAGGCATTTTGAGTCCTTGATGTGCATCTGGCAGCACCAGCCCTTCGCACCCAGGATCCAGCATCTCTCCCATGGTGGGGCCTAGTGATTGCGCGGCATACATGCCAGAGATTGCAGACAACATTTCGTTTGCATCCACCAGCCTCAAAACAACTGAAGTTTTACACACACCAATGTTCAGGAGCTATTTTAATTCATGTTGTTCTTGCCTGTACTCCACTGACTGAAGTTTGTTCAGTATGTACCCGATGGTTTTCATTTGCACACGAGTTTGCAATTTATTTCTTCTGTTGAAACGACTAACAAAGTGTGCCATGTGGAAATGTATAATGGAATCATTAATGGTGTATTGAGTATGACCTGTTAGCATGTGAGGTCTCCATTCAATGTATTGTACAGACAATCGATGGATTATCTGCAGCATGACAATATTGTACCTTTAATAAAGACTTTCAAACCTCCAGGCAGCCATGTGTGCTTTTTGGACTGACAGTTGGTTGTTTTGTTTTCACAACACGACGAGCACGATGAATTTTCCTTACAGACAGCGACATTTCTCAGGCACGCATCAAACTGGGCTGCCTGGGCTTGAAGGGCAGATTACCAGGGGTATCGCTAGAGCAAGCTGCTTGAAACAGTTCCCTCCGGCAAGTGGGCCTGTAACCAGAGGTCATAGATTTAAAATAATTGGCAAAAGAACCAGAGGGGAATGGAGGAGACATTATTTCACACAGAGGGCTGTTAAGATCTGGAACAGACTATCTGAAAGGTTTTTTAAATATTTGTTCCTGGGATGTGGACGTTGTTGGCAAGGATGGCATTTATTGCCCATCCCCAATTGCCCCTTGAGAAGGTGGTGGTGAGCCGCCTTCTTGAACCGCTGCAGTCCGTGTGGTGAAGGTGCTCCCACAATGCTGTTAGGGAGTCCGTTGGCGAGGCCTATAAAAGGTCAGGAGGTGCGTGGAGAGGCGTCGCTGAGCCGGGAGCAGCGTGAGTCCGTTGTTGAGGCCTATAAAAGGTCGGGAGGTGCATGGAGAGGCGTGGCTTGTGCAGCTACAGGGAGAAAGCAAAAAAGAAGTAGAAAGAAATAGAAAGGTGACATCACAGCCAAGGGGGTAAGTGATTGGCTGGTGATTGGTGAGTAGTTTTTCTTTTTTCTCTTCTATAACAGTGAGTAAGCTTTAGCATTGTTGTTGCCAATTTAAGTGTATCTAAGGGTTAAGTCATGGCAGGAGAGCTCGGTCACATGATATGCTCCTCCTGTACCATGTGGGAACTCAGGGACACTTCTGGTGTTCCTGACGACTACGTGTGCGAGAAGTGTATCCGCCTCGAGCTCCTGACGGTCCGCGTTGCGGAATTGGAGCTGAGGGTGGATTCACTCTGGAGCATCCACGATGCTGAGAATGAGGTGAATAGCACGTGTAGCGAGTTGGTCGTACCGCAGGTGAAGGGTCCACAGCCAGATAGGGAATGGAAGGCCAGCAGGAAGAGCAGTGCAAGGAAGGTAATGCAGGGGTCCCCTGCGGTCATCCCCCTGCAAAACGGATACACCGCTTTGAGTACTGTTGAGGGGGATGACTCATCAGGGGAGGGCAGCAGCAGCCAAGTTCATGGCACCGTGGCTGGCTCTGCTGCACAGGAGGGCAGGAAAAAGAGTGGGAGAGCGATAGTGATAGGGGATTCACTTGTAAGGGGAATAGATAGGCGTTTCTGCGGCCACAACCGAGACTCCAGGATGGTATGTTGCCTCCCTGGTGCAAGGGTCAAGGATGTCTTGGAGCGGGTGCAGGACATTCTAAAAAGGGAGGGTGAACAGTCAGTTGTCGTGGTGCACATTGGAACCAACGATATAGGTAAAAAAAAGGGATGAGGTCCTACGAGAACAATTTAAGGAGCTAGGAGCTAAATTAAAAAGTAGGACCTCAAAAGTTGTAATCTTGGGATTGCTACCAGTGCCACGTGCTAGTCAGAGTAGGAATCGCAGGATCGCGCAGATGAATACGTGGCGTGAGCAGTGGTGCAGCAGGGAGGGATTCAAATTCCTGGGGCATTGGAACCGGTTCTGGGGGAGGTGGGACCAGTACAAACCGGACGGTCTGCACCTGGGCAGGACCGGAACCAATGCCCTAGGGGGAGTGTTTGCTAGTGCTCCTTGGGGAGGAGTTAAACTAATATGGCAGGGGGATGGGAACCAGTGCAGGGAGACAGATGGAAACAAAATGGAGACAGAAGCAAAAGACAGAAAGGAGATGAGTAAAAGTGGAGGGTAGAGAAACCCAAGGCAAAAAACAAAAAGGGCCACTGTACAGCAAAATTCTAAAGGGTCAAAGTGTAATAAAAAAGGCAAGCATGAAAGCTCGGTGCCTCAATGCGAAGAGTATTCAGAACCCAGGAGGGGGCTCTGAGCTAGTTAAGAGTGGGTGAGAGCTCAGATGAACAGGACCCCAAGAAAGAATGCAAAAGGCAGGAGGCAACAGAGCAGAGTAGCACTGGGGTAAGTGAAAACCACAAGGTGATAGGAAGGGACAATATGTATGAATATAAAGGGGCTGCAGGAGGGGTCAAAACTAAAAATCATGGTTTAAAAACTAGTATTAAAACACTCTACCTAAACGCACGCAGCATTCGAAATAAAGTAAATGAGTTGACGGCACAAATCATTACAAATGGGTATGATTTGGTGGCCATTACAGAAACGTGGTTGCAGGGTGGCCAAGACTGGGAATTAAACATACAGGGGTATCTGACAATTCGGAAGGGAAAGGAGGTGGGGTAGCTCTGTTAATAAAGGATGATATCAGGACTAGTTGTGAGAGATGATATTGGCTCTAATGGACAAAATGTTGAATCATTGTGGGTGGAGATTAAAGATAGTAAGGGGAAAAAGGTCACTGGTGGGCGTAGTTTATAGGCCCCCAAATAATAACTTCACGGTGGGGCAGACAATAATAAAGCGAATAATGGAGACATGTGAAAAAGGAATGGCAGTAATCATGGGGGATTTTAACATACATATCGATTGGTCAAATCAAATCGCACGGAGTAGCCTTGAGGAGGAATTCATAGAATGCATATGGGATTGTTTCTTAGAACAGTATGTTACGGAACCTACAAGGGAGCAAGCTATCTTAGATCTGGTCCTGTGTAATGAGACAGGAATAATAAATGATCTCGTAGTAAAAGATCCTCTTGGACTGAGTGATCATAGTATGGTTGAATTTGTAATACAAAATGAGGGTACTATGCTTAAACAAAGGGGACTACAGTGGGATGAGGGCAGAGTTGGCTAAAGTAGACTGGGGACACAGACTAAACGGTGGCACAATTGAGGAACAATGGAGGACTTTTAAGGAGCTCTTTCATAGTGCTCAACAAAAATATATTCCAGTGAAAAAGAAGGGCGGTAAGAGAAGGGATAACCAGCCGTGGATAACCAAGGAAATAAAGGAGAGTATCAAATTAAAAACCAATGCGTATAAGGTGGCCAAGATTAGTGGGAAACTAGAAGATTGGGAAAATTTTAAACGACAGCAAAGAATGACTAAGAAAGCAATAAAGAAAGGAAAGAAAGATTACGAAAGTAAACTTGCGCAAAACATAAAAGCATATAGTAAAAGCTTTTTATCAATATATAAAATGGAAAAGAGTGACTAAAGTAAATGTTGGTCCCTTAGAAGATGAGAAGGGGATTTAATAATGGGAAATGTGGAAATGGCTGAGACCTTAAACAATTATTTTGCTTCGGTCTTCACAGTGGAAGACACAAAAACAATGCCAAAAATTGCTGGTCATGGGAATGTGGGAAGGGAGGACCTTGAGACAATCACTATCACTAGGGGCGTAGTGCTGGACAGGCTAATGGGACTCAAGGTAGACATGAAATGCATCCCACGGTATTAAAAGAGATGGCGGAAGTTATAGCAGATGCATTCGTTATAATCTACCAAAATTCTCTGGACTCTGGGGAGGTACCAGCTGATTGGAAAGCAGCTAATGTAACGCCTCAGTTTAAAAAAGGGGGCAGACAAAAGGCAGGCAACTATAGGCCAGTTAGTTTAACATCTGTAGTGGGGAAAATGCTTGAAGCTATCATTAAGGAAGAAATAGCGGGACATCGAGATAGGAATAGTGCAATCAAGCAGACACAACATGGATTCATGAAGGGGAAATCATGTTTAACTAATTTACTGGAATTCTTTGAGGATATAACGAGCATGGTGGATAGAGGTGTACCGATGGATGTGGTGTATTTAGATTTCCAAAAGGCATTCGATAAGGTGCCACACAAAAGGTTACTGCAGAAGATAAAGGTAAGCGGGGGTCAGTGGAAATGTATTAGCATGGATAGAGAATTGGCTGGCTAACAGAAAACAGAGAGTCAGGATAAATGGGTCCTTTTCGGGTTGGAAATCGGTGGTTAGTGGTGTGCCACAGGGATCGGTGCTGGGACCACAACTGTTTACAATATACATAGATGACCTGGAAGAGAGGACAGAGTGCAGTGTAACAAAATTTGCTGACGAAACAAAGATTAGTGGGAAAGCGGGTTGTGTAGAGGACACAGAGAGGCTGCAGAGATTTAGATAGGTTAAGCGAATGGGCTAAGGTTTGGCAGACGGAATACAATGTCGGAAAATGTGAGGTCATCCACCTTGGAAAAAAAAAGTAAAAGGGATTATTATTTGAATGGGGAGAAATTACAACATGCTGTGGTGCAGAGGGACCTGGGGATCCTTGTGCATGAAACCCAAAAAGTTAGTTTGCAGGTGCAGCAGGTAATCAGGAAGGCGAATGGAATGTTGGCCTTCATTGTGAGAGGGATGGAGTACAAAAGCAGGGAGGTCCTGCTGCAACTGTACAGGGTATTGGTGAGGCCGCACCTGGAGTACTGCGTGCAGTTTTGGTCACCTTACTTAAGGAAGGATATACTAGCTTTGGAGGGGGTACAGAGACGATTTACTAGGCTGATACCGGAGATGAGGGGGTTACTTTATGATAGGTTGAGTAGACTGGGTCTTTACTCGTTGGAGTTCAGAAGGGTGAGGGGTGATCTTGTAGAGACATTTAAAATAATGAAAGGGATAGACAAGATAGAGGCAGAGAGGTTGTTTCCACTGGTCGGGGAGACTAGAACTAGGGGGCACAGCCTCAAAATACGGGGGAGCCAATTTAAAACCGAGTTGAGAAGGAATTTCTTCTCCCAGAGGGTTGTGAATCTGTGGAATTCTCTAAGGGAATTAAGGGCTATGGGGAGCGGGCAGGTAAGTGGAGCTGAGTCCATGGCCAGATCAGCCATGATCTTGTTGAATGGCGGAGCAGGCTTGAGGGGCTAGATGGCCTATCCTGTTCCTAATTCTTATGTTCTTATAAAAGGACTAATTTGCAGGGTTATGGGGAAAGAGCAGGGGGAGTAAGCCGAATTGGATAGATCTTTCAAAGAGCCGGCACAGACATGATGGGCCGAATGGCAGCAAGATGCTATAATTCACTATTACTTAGGGAGCATAGTTTAAGAACATAAAAATTAGGAGCAGGAATCAGCCATTCAATATCATGGATGATCTTCGACCTCAACTCCACTTTCCCGCCCGATCCCCATATCCCTCGATTCCTGAGATATTCAAAAATCTATCGATCTCTGAGTATCCACAGCCCTCTGGGGCAGAGAATTCCAAAAATTCAGCACCCTCCGAGTGAAGGAATTTCTCCTCAACTCAGTCCTAAATGGCTGACCACTTATCCTGAGACAGTGACCCTTGGTGCTAGACTCCCCAGCCCGGGGGAAACATCCTCCCTGCATATACCCTGTCAAGCCCTGTAAGAATTTTACATGTTTCAATGAGGTCATCTCTAATTCTTCTAAATTTTATGGGTTATAGGCCTAGTCTACTCAACCTCTCCTCATAAGCGCAGAAACAGACCACTCGGCCCACCCACTCCGTGCCAGTGTTTATGCTCCACACCAGCCTCCTCCCACCCCTCTCCATCCCACCCCATCACCATATCCCTCTATTCCTTTCTCCCTCGTGTTTATCCAGCTTCCCTTTAAATGCATCGATACTATTCGCCTCAACCCCTCCCTGTGGCAGCGAGTTCCACATTCTCACCGCTCTCTGGGTAAAGAGGTTTCTCCTGAATTCCCGATTAGATTTATTAGTGATTATCCTATATTTATGACCCCTAGTTTTGGTCTCCCAACAAGTGGAAACATCTTCTCAACATCTACCCTATCAAGCCTGGTGCTGGCATCATCCTTGGGCTGGGGGTTGGACAGACATCAGCAAAATAGACTTCTCCCATTGACCAGTGCTTTCACAAAAGGAGACTCACAACCCCATAGTTATTATTCATTGAAAAACTGCATTGACACTTAAAGAAAAGCGTTGTGTAACACTGGGTTATATTAAACTGCAAGTCTTTCCCATTTTTATCTTGTAAAATTTATTTAAATGACAGACATATTGCTATTTACATACAGCTGTGCAGAGGGCATTGAACAAAAGCAACATTTGCACAGCGAAAAGAGAAGGGTACTTCTGTTAGCGATTGTCATTTCCTGCAAAGATTTCAAGTTAACTATCTTACAAAAATACACAAAATGATTGATCTAAGGCACTGCTCTAGTCTAAACCAATGCCACCATGTAGTGAGCTCGACTGCTTTCAGCATTTGTTGCAGACTAGCAGATTCCTATTTCTATAAACCGCATCGAGGGAAGGAACAAAAGTTTGTGTCTCGGAAACAATCAATGCACTTGCAACAATACAGTTAAACACAGAGAAAGCAGCCAACCAGTAACGGCTTGCCTCGGAGAGGAGTGGATGTTCGTCACTGCTGGCTCCTTCGATGAGGTTAACAAGGAACTTGTACCAGGAGGCAATATTTAGTAACATAACAAATGGAGCAAGTGCTGTAGGAAGAATGCAGCTTCCTGTATAAGGCAGCAGCTATCTCAATTCATTAGCTAAGGAAGCATGCTGCTGGCCGATTAACTATCGATACCGACGAGAGACGGAATATCAACTAGTAGGTCACGGGCTACAGTGAAGTTGGTTAAAGTTCTCATTTCTTGATGGATTGTCTTGGGATGTTTCTTAATGATACACTGCTGATACAGAAAGATGTTAGATGGAATATTTAACATAAAGACGTTCATTAAGAAACGGTCTTGTGGCCCAATACTGCTTTGTCTGTACAATAAAATACTTACATGTATACGGAGAAACTTAAATACATTAAGCCAAAGAAAAATTCTTATCTTAAAATAAGTGAAATATGTGTGAATACTAAGCTGCTGCAGACAAATACTCACTGAAGCCATTTCATTCTCAATGTAGATTAGTGCAGAGTTACTGACAATACAATATTCTAGGAGGATGAACAGGGACAGGAGTGTGTTTAAATAATACATCAACTTACAATTTGGTTTCCTATTCCAGTACAACATTAAACACGCACAGTAACTTGGTAATGAAACAACCGATATTTTCATATTAGAAAGTTCTATTCTCCCTCATTCCCCCAATTACCCTACCCCATTCCTACAAAACTAACCTCGCCTTTTATTGTTAGCTCTTCCACCACCTTCCATACCAGTTCTTACTGAGCTGAAGGACCTGGGGCGAAAGGGAAGGGCGGGGGGGGGGAAGGAGAGAGAGAGAGAGAGAGAGAGAGATATCGACAGATTGACAGACAGACAAAAAAAAGGCAGAACAAAGACAGGTGAGGAATAGAAAGAGCGTTTCCTTTAGCTCCTATGTTCTAACACAAGCAAAGACTGCAGTCACTACTGACTTCACAGAGCATAGCACTGTAGGGATCACAAAATCAAACATGCATCACAAACAGGTTTGATTTTGCAATTCAAATGAAATGGATTTCACACATTTGAATCACAATGAAGAGTTTTACTTCCTTTAGCTCCATCACTTGTGAACCACAGTGACTTTATTCTTCTAACTACATCACTTAAAAAAAAAATAGGTTTAACAAAAGGGACTGGGACAATTCAATTCCAAACATTGAGATAATCATAGGCACTATTTACCCTGCAGTTAGAGAGAGGGAACATTGATACAGTACGCAACACACAATTACCCGTGTCGCCTGAATGGGGATTTATAGTTCACTTCAGCTAATATGAAAATAAGGTTGTCCAAACATCTAGTTAGACAATATATTGAGCAAGGAAAGGAATGAATCTTCAACTGATTACACTCACTCCCAAAAACAGGTCATAAAAAGCAAAACAAGGGTCAGCTACTGAGAGAAAGCACAATGCAGTCAAGGAGCAAGTCCCCAAAACGTCCAATGGTACAAACCAGCGTGCGACATGTCAATTCACACGCCACCTGCAATATGGGCTTGTGAACTCGAAGCAAAATGGAGAAATTCTGTAGAAGCAGCTTCATGTAACAAGGCCTTCAGCACTTAGTAAAAATACTCAATATGCAAGTGCAATCACAAGTAATGTTTGGAATCAAGCCATTCAGAACCCTGAGAAAACAGAACAAATTACAGAGAATTAACATCGAGCCCATGGCACAGGAACAGGCCATTGGGCCCCAACGGCTCCGTGCCAGGGTTTATGCTCCACACGAGCCCCCTCCCACCGCTCTTCATCTCACCCCATCAGCATATCCTTCTATTCCCTTGTCCCTCGTGTTTATCCAGCCTCCCTTTAAATGCGTCTATACCATTCACCTCAACCACTCCCTGTGGCAGTGAGTTCCACATTCTCACTGCTCTCTGGGTAAAGAAGTTTCTCCTGAATTCCCCATTGGATTTATTAGTGACTGTCTTATATTGATGGCCTCTAGTTCTGGTCTCCCCACACGTGGAAACATCTCTACGTCTACCCTATTGGACCCTTTCATTATCTTAAAGACCTTTATCAGCTCACCCCTCAGGCTTGTCTAGAGAAGAGACCTAGCCTGTTCAGTCGTTATTGACAGGTATATCCTCAGTTCTGGTATCATCCTGGTGAATCTTTTTTGCACCCTCTCCAGTGCCTCTATATCCTGTTTACAATATGGAGACCAGAACTGTACGCAGTGCGGTCTAACCGAAGTCCTCTACAAGTTTAACATGACTTCGCTGCTCTTCAATTCTGTCCCTCTACAAATGACCCCAGTGCTTGGTTTGCTTTTTTATGACCTTATTAACCTGTGATTTGTGTATCAGTACCCCCAGAACCCTTTGTTCCTCTACCCTATTTAGACATTTATTATCAAAGCAATAAGTGGCCTCTATATTCTCCTACCAAAGTGCACCACCTCACTTTTCTACATTGAAATTCATTAGCCATTTACACGCCCATTCTACAGGAGGTGTGGACACATCACAGCCGCACCAGTGTCTTTACTAATAAACCAACAGATGCTAAAAAGTTTCCTCTCTCCATCTTAAAACAATAAAAGTCAAAGTTTGGTAACAGGTGAGCAATTTTGTTCCATCGCAATACAAAACTGTTCACTCTCGATTTATTGTTATATTGTGTTTTTCATTCATTCCCAGGATGTGGGCGTCGCTGGCAAGGCCGGCATTTATTGCCCCGAGAGCGTGGGGCTTCTGCTCGAACCATTGCAGTGTAGCGGGTTTGATAGAAACTGAGTGTCTCGCTGGGCCACCTCACAGGGCAACCACGCTGGTGTGGGACTGGAGTCACATATAGGCCAGACAGGGTAAGGGCAGCTGCTTTGCTGCCCTGAAGGGACATCAGTGAACCCGTTGGATTTGTACGACAATCCGACAGCTTCATGCTCACTGTGACGGAGACCAGATTTTAAAAATGGAATTCACATTCTGAATCTGCCACGGTGGGAGTTGAACTCTGCTTCTCTGGATTATTAGCCCAGTAACACACTACTGTACCCCATTTTCTATCAAGCTAAATTGCATTTGGTGACGGGGACAACTTTAAATGATGCCCGGAGAAACCAGACTCACTGCAAACTGAAAACACGGTCAGAAAGTGTGGAGTCAAACTCTACCTGATGTTTCCTCAATGGGTTTGCTCAAGGATGTCACTCCTCCATGCTCCTCCAGTGCAATGATGTGACTCTCCGGAATGCCAGCAGCATCTATCAAGTTTTGGTTGTGGCCATCAGCATCGCGGGGAGCTACAGTTAATTTGGTGGTCTTTGAACAAACGCCAAGGTCAATAAACTCCTCGAGGATCCACGTACTCGATTTTCCATTCTGATGGCCAACACTTTCACTTCCTTCAGTTACACGGAAAAGTTCTGATACAACACAGTCTTCCTTCGGCATAGCGCTTAAACAGGAGAGAAACGGAGCACATCAACCTACCAGGCACCTCACAGATAAAATAAAACTTTTGATTCTTGATGCGATTACTCATCCCTTGAAATAAACACATTTTGGGCTTCATATTTATCTAGGTTTAGTTACTTTTAGATTAGCCATTGTTTAAATCTGTGAATGTATCGTAGTTGGGTTTTATGTAACTTATCAAGCTGAAACATACTAGAGAAACTTGTATTTATACAGTGGCTCATCACAGCTAGCATGGCTGCCCCGCGTTCCACATGCCCGCCAGTCCCCGCGTTCCATGCGCCCGCCCATCCCAAAAAGGTTTCAGCATTATGTTTCATAATGCACCTCTGAAGCACCTTGGCACATTTTACTACATTAAAGGCGCTATTTAAATCCAAGTTGTTGTTAGAGGGATTTGAACATGAGGATTTCAAATTTCAAAGTGTCGGGGACAGCGAGGATGGGGGTGATGGTCATGGGAGCAGGTATGGGCAGCAGCAATGCCGTAATAATCCGTAATGCACAATCTGAACAGCATCAAAGCCAAAGATTTCCCAAAAGGAAAACCAGAAGCTGAGAAATAATCAAAGACCGATGACATATGAACTGACAAATGAAGCTTTTAATCAGGAATGAACTCTTCACAGCCTGTTAGTGCTGATCTCAGATATGTGGGTCCAGGCTGATTAAATCTGAACAAAACAAGAGAATTGCTGGAAATCTAAAACTGAAAATGCTGGAAATACACAATGTGGGTGAATGTTTGGAATGTAAGCCCCTTTGTCAGAGGTCTGGAACCGTTGGCCTGCCCAGCCTCCATCTTTAGATTAATTCCGATGCTGCACGATCGCTCATAACATGAACTAAAAGGTACAGGAGCCTACCTCACATCCACTGGCTGGTCTTCATTCACACGGTGCCCCACATTATTAGTCCGCTCTACACCATTCACTTCCGTTACCTCATCCGCTGCAGCTTCATCAGACAACTCCGCACATTCCTGTGCAGCATCTGGAAGTTCATCAATTCCATCGGTGCTGTCTAATAAAACAGAAAAACCGTAAGGGAGAAATCGAGTAGTCATTCTGAGTTGCCCCTTTGATTCGCTTCAAACCAAATAACACTTCCAGAACATACCTGATAGCAGCCCTTCCCGTGTAGTATAATTTATATATAGGATCCAGCGAGGCAGTAAATGCTAAACTACCAATTGTATAGCTGCTTTAATATAGAAAAATGTCCCCTGATGCAGGGGTATGAGGGAAACTGATGCCATGTCAGAGAAGCAGCAATTAGGAGGGTGACTTGGTCAAAGAGGTGGGTTTTACGTGTGATAAAAAGGAAGTGAGGGGTTTCTGGAGGGATTGCAGGGTGGGACCGAAGCAACTGAAGGCATGTCGCCAATGGCAGGGTGAGGAGTGGGGAAAGAGATGCACGAGTCAGACAGCATGGAGAGTTCAGGAAAGGAGGGTTGTCAGGCTGCAGGAGGTTACGGAGATGGGAAGGGGCGAGGTCACAAAAGGATTTAAACACAAGGATGAGAATTTTAAATTTGACTTTAATTATTAAAATAATAAAGTCATCCTTAAGCACCAATATCAGTTCAAAAAGAATAACTAATACTTTTTTGGTTGGAGGAGGGAAAACAGATTTATTAAAATGTTGGACATTTATTCAAATGCAGTGAAATAGTTTCCATATTTGCTCTGCCTTTGGCTGCAAATTAAGACCCAACTGCTGTGGTTCCCATTTCATGGAATTTGATTGGAAGGAGATGGGAACCCCACTAAAGAGAGTTTAAAGAATCAGTTTTCAAACTGGGTCCCAGTCAGGTTCCCACTCGATGTACGAGCACATTCATTCCGCTGCCGTGTACTTTTTTTTATTTGCATTGACAGCACTTCTCCTTTTGATATGTAACCTGACCTTCTGAGGCCATGATGGGAGGTGGAGGGCTGTTCAGGAGTGTCAGTGTATGCAGAGGGTCTCAGTACAGGACCAGTGATTTAACCCAATGGTCAAACATGCTCCATGCCACTCACCCACTTCATCCGCATCCTCGACTCTAGGCTCATCCTCACTGCTGTCCTCAGCCACTGCACCATCCGATCTCTCGTCCTTCTGTGCAAACGGTGTGAATTAGGTTGCTGTTTGAGAGTTCTTTACGTAATATCTAGGAATTCACACTTAAGAATAGGAGGAGGCCATTCAGCCCCTGGAGCCCGTTCTGCCATTCAATTAGATCACAGCTGATCTGTATCATGACTTCATCTGCCCATCTTGAGTACCCTTACCCAACATATATCTACCAATCTCAGTTTTGAAATGTTCAATTGACCCCCAGCACCAGCAGCTTTTTGGGGAAAGAGAGTTCCACTGGAAAAGAATCTGCAGAAATTTGTTACAATCAAAAATCCAACCGATTCCTTTTGCGTCTCCCTGGGCAACTGCATAGACTGTGTGATACATATTTCACACACTGGTAGAATGCAACCCTAGCCTTCACACTGACAGCTACAAAGCAGAATCGTATCCACTGGGATATATTATAGCTGCAACAGGCAATTTTCAAATTCTATCCCAACTTTCAGAACCCCAACCAGAGAGTGAAATTCTGCCACACGTGTGCTTCTCCCACGTTCATTCACACGTCTGACCAGTGACCGTTTTTGGTGGTGTACATGTTTATCACGATCACCTGTTGAGTTTGAGAAAGCTTTCGTTGTAACACAGAGCACGGAGCTCCTGGTAATGCAATATATTGGCCAAGCCCACTGGGAAATGCATGGGCCGAGACACACAGCACCAGGGCAGAGACCCCCAGCAACTAAACCACACACAAGCTGGACACGTGCCTTCAGTTTGGGACCGCTGTTTGGGGGACAGCAACTCGCGTTTATAAAATGAAAGTTTGAGAGAATGGAAGCTAGAAACACAAAAAACTTCAAGTACATTACCTTAGATTCACCTTGGCGATCCGCCCTCGTTCTCTTCATAATCTCAGCAATTCTCTGTTGATTACAGAAAAGCATTTACTTGTGTGGGACCTCAGGAATTTGAACAAGACATTCAAACCCATTGGTCCAAAGGAAATAAACGTTACACGCGTGGAAGAATGCAAAAGCTCGCAGCCAGTAATTCATGTCCCAGATGGACTAGTTCCAGCTGACGGAGACCAAACTATTTCCTTCTCATACTGTAATTACTGTGATTCTACAGAAATAAAAGCAGAAAATGCTGAAGACACTCAGCGGGTCAGGCAGCGTCTGCGGAGAGAAGCAGAGTTAATGTTTCAGGTCTGTGACCCTTCGGCAGAATTGAGCATTCTTCCAGTTCTGACAAAAGGCCATGGACCCAAAACGTTAACTCGGTTTCTCGCTCCATGGACACTGCCCGACCCGCTGAGTATTTCCAGCTTTTTCTGTTTTCATTTCAGATTTCCAGCATCTGCAGTATTTAGCTTTTGTATTGTGAGATTCCACAGCACCACATTAAAGTGGCATTACAGACACATGGACAAGGCAGTTCAGCAGCAAGTTAAAAAATGCTCTTTAATCATTTGTGTAGAAAACCATCACTACATTTAAGCATCTTTAAACCAACTGGCGAGGATTCATCATAGAACCTTACAGCGCAGGAGGCCATTCAGCCCACTGTGCCTGTACTTGGGCAGAGCTATCCAATTTCTCCCACTCTTTTCCCATAGCCCTACAAATTTTTTATTTTCAAGTACTGACCAATTCCTGTTTGAAAGTTACCATTGAATCTTCTCCCACCGCCCTTTCAGGCAGCGCGTTCCTGATCACAAAACATTTCATCTCGTGTCTACTTCTTTTGCCAATCACCATAAACCTGTGTCCTCTGGTCACCAACCTTCCTGCCACTAGAAACAATTTCTCCCGATTTACTGGTAAAATAGTCGCTATTTGCCTGCTGTGGAGTGCACACAGTCCCTGCAGAGCCACTCTCCACTTACCCAAGTCCAGATAATTTGGGTACAAGCTGCCAAGAGTCAAGGCCAAGGCAAAGCAAGTGCAGAAAAGTTAAGCAGGTTAAGACCAAGTAACTGATGAGCACTGAGCATTGCTCGGTTAGGACCACCCGAACCGGGTACCTGCCAGTCAGCGCACTATCTGGAGCCAAGTGGGAGGAAGCCTCTCTTTCACTCACAGGGCCTGTGCGAGTGCGCCAGGCTGATGTGGCCCTGTGTGTGTGCCAGGCTGGTACGGTTCTGAGAGTGTGTGCCAGGCTGGTGTGGCCCTGTGTGTGAATGTGCCAGGCTGGTGTGGCCCTGTGTGTGAGTGTGCCAGGCTGGTATGGCCCTGTGTGTGTGAGTGTGCCAGGCTGGTGTGGCCCTGTGTGTGAGTGTGCCAGGCTGGTGTGGCCCTGTGTGTGAGTGTGCCAGGCTGGTGCGGCCCTGTGTGCGAGTGTGCCAGGCTGGTGTGGCCCTGTGTGTGAGTGTGCCAGGCTGGTGTGGCCCTGTGTGCGAGTGTGCCAGGCTGGTGTGGCCCTGTGTGTGTGTGTGCCAGGCTGGTGTGGCCCTGTGTGTGTGTGCCAGGCTGGTGTGGCCCTGAGAGAGTGCGTCAGGCTGGTGTGGCCCTGTGTGTGCGCCAGGCTGGTGTGGAGTGCTGCAGGGGTGCCTGCTTGGCTCGGGCATAGATTGCTCAGCTAGCAGAGGGTTTACTCGATTACAATCCCTCATTGCCATGTCACCTGGGAGTCCATTCCATCTGAGAGACCTCCCTTAAATTAAGGCAGCAATAGACTTGTCCGTCAATGTTAACCCGTGCCAATCAGATGCATATTCTTCTCTCAACATCCAACCCTTTCTGCTCTTTTGCCGATTCCACTCTACACTTGTGCGCTGCCTTCCGATTGCCTGCCCTCAGTGCGTACAGCCTCTCACTCCCCTCTCAGTGCAAGGGCCGAATCACTACAACTTTAGCCCCTTCGATGCGACAATGGCAATCTAGCTTCTCAAGTCCAACTAATACCTCCCTCTTTTTATTTTTGAAGGCTCCACCCTGGGTCTTTCTTCACCCTCTGACATCGTGGACCGTGCAGCCGGAGTGTGCCGGTGACGAGGGAGCACCACGTGGACCGTGCAGCCGGAGTGTGCCGGTGACGAGGGAGCACCACGTGGACTGTGCAGCCGGAGTGTGTCGGTGACGAGGGAGCACCACGTGGACCGTGCAGCCGGAGTGTGTCGGTGACGAGGGAGCACCACGTGGACTGTGCAGCCGGAGTGTGTCGGTGACGAGGGAGCACCACGTGGACCGTGCAGCCGGAGTGTGTCGGTGACGAGGGAGCACCACGTGGACTGTGCAGCCGGAGTGTGTCGGTGACGAGGGAGCACCACGTGGATCGTGCAGCCGGAGTGTGCCGGTGACGAGGGAGCACCACGTGGACTGTGCAGCCGGAGTGTGTCGGTGACGAGGGAGCACCACGTGGATCGTGCAGCCGGAGTGTGCCGGTGACGAGGGAGCACCACGTGGATCGTGCAGCCGGAGTGTGCCGGTGACGAGGGAGCACCACGTGGACCGTGCAGCCGGAGTGTCAGTGACGAGGGAGCACCATGTGGACCGTGCAGCCGGAGTGTCGGTGACGAGGGAGCACCACGTGGACTGTGCAGCCGGAGTGTCGGTGACGAGGGAGCACCACGTGGACTGTGCAGCCGGAGTGTGCCGGTGACGAGGGAACACCACGTGGACTGTGCAGCCGGAGTGTGTCGGTGACGAGGGAGCACCACGTGGACTGTGCAGTCGGAGTGTGTCGGTGACGAGGGAGCACCATGTGGACTGTGCAGACGGAGTGTGTCGGTGACGAGGGAGCACCACGTGGACTGTGCAGACGGAGTGTGTCGGTGACGAGGGAGCACCATGTGGACCGTGCAGCCGGAGTGTGTCGGTGACGAGGGAGCACCATGTGGACCGTGCAGCCGGAGTGTGTCGGTGACGAGGGAGCACCACGTGGACTGTGCAGACGGAGTGTGTCGGTGACGAGGGAGCACCACGTGGACTGTGCAGACGGAGTGTGTCGGTGACGAGGGAGCACCACGTGGACTGTGCAGCCAGAGTGTCGGTGACGAGGGAGCACTACTTCTCCAATTCTGCTGTCCCATCAGGGGAACAGTTCCCTCAACAACTCCACCACGCCCAAACCTGCCCAACGCTGCAACACTGTCCCCATAACTGCTTAGGCCAGTCCTCCCACCTCCCGGAAAGGACACGGCGACTTTTTATTTGTCAGATAGACAATCCTTCACAAACATTACTTGTCTCTCCTTCACCGACACACTCCGGCTGCACAGTCCACATGGTGCTCCCTTGTCACCGACACACTCCGGCTGCACAGTCCACATGGTGCTCCCTCGTCACCGACACACTCCGGCTGCACAGTCCACATGGTGCTCCCTCGTCACCGACACACTCCGGCTGCACGGTCCACATGGTGCTCCCTCGTCACCAACACACTCCGGCTGCACGGTCCACATGGTGCTCCCTCGTCACCGACACACTCCGGCTGCACAGTCCACATGGTGCTCCCTCGTCACCGACACACTCCGGCTGCACGGTCCACATGGTGCTCCCTCGTCACCGACACACTCCGGCTGCGCGGTTCACATGGTGCTCCCTCGTCACCGACACACTCCGGCTGCACGGTCCACATGGTGCTCCCTCGTCACCGACACACTCCGGCTGCACGGTCCACATGGTGCTCCCTCGTCACCGACACACTCCGGCTGCACGGTCCACATGGTGCTCCCTCGTCACCGACACACTCCGGCTGCACGGTCCACATGGTGCTCCCTCGTCACCGACACACTCCGGCTGCACGGTCCACATGGTGCTCCCTCGTCACCGACACACTCCGGCTGCACAGTCCACATGGTGCTCCTCCTTCAAACACACTAACTTGGACATTCTTCCATGGCCAGCCTTGGGCTCCGCGGCAGTATTACAATCTCGCAGTCAGAGGGTGAAGGGTTCCAGTCGCACTCCAGACAGCCCCAGTGACTGACGACTAGAATACTGGGCTTATATCCAGCAGGGGACTTGTGTCTGGACAGAGTGACCACTGGCTCAGGGGCCTTGGCGAGCAGAGACTGGGGCGCCGGCTGAACACTAGGCTGGTGTTCAGTGGGAGGGCTCACGTCCGATGGGTGTGAATGCCCCTACCCAAGAGTAACAGGCCATCATCATCATCATAGGCAGTCCCTCGAAATCCAGGAAGACTTGCTTCCACTCAGAGTTCTCAGGTGGCTGAACAGTCCAATGTGGGAGTTACAGTCTCTGTCACAGGTGGGGCAAACAGTGGTTGGAGGAAAGGGTGGGTGGGGAATCTGGTATGCCACACGCTCCTTCCGCTGCCTGCGCTTGTTTTCTGCATGCTCTCGGTGACAAGACTCGAGGTGCTCAGCGCCCTCCCGGATGCTCTTCCTCCACTTAGGGCGGTCTTGGGCCAGGGATTCCCAGGTGTCAGTGGGGATGTTGCACTTTATCAAGAGGCTTTGAGCGTGTCCTTGAAACGTTTCCTCTGCCCACCTAGGGCTCACTTCTAGTGATACCCGCCCTCCTATATGGCTCAGAGACGTGGAGTACACACACTGGGAACCTCAAATTGCTGGAGAAATACCACCAGCACTGCCTCTGCAAGATCCTGCAAATCCACTGGGAGGAGAGACGCACCAACATCAGTGTTCTTGATCAGGCCAACATCCCCAGCATCGAAGCACTGACCACACTCGACCAGCTCCGTTGGGTGGGCCACATCGTCAGCAGGCCTGACACGAGATTCCCAAAGCTAGCGCTCTACTCGGAACTCCTACACGGTAAGTAATGGGTAGGTGGGGAGGCTTTAGCCTCGGCTGTAGACCAATTAGGAAAAGATACTCCGAAGATAAAAACCATGAGGAAGGTAACGGGAAACCACCTCAGCTCCTCTTCCCGAGTAAATGGCTGAAGAATCACACGCAAGACTGGAGATGGGACCTGCCGAGCGTAGAATACCTCAGGCACACACATTCCGCATAGAAACATAGAAAACAGGTGCAGGAGTAGGCCATTCGGCCCTTCGAGCCTGTACCACCATTCAATATGATCATTCACCTCAGTACCCCTTTCCTGCTTTCTCTCCATACGCCTTGATTCCTTTAGCCGTAAGGGCCATATCAAACTCCCTTTTGAATATATCTAACGAACTGGCCTCAACAACTTTCTGTGGTAGAGAATTCTGTGAATTGTGAATCCACAGTTTCACAACTCTGAGTGAAGAAGTTTCTCCTCATCTCGGTCCTAAATGGCCTACCCCTTATCCTTAGACTGTGTCCCCTGGTTCTGAACTTCCCCAACATCGGGAACATTCTTCCTGCATCTAACCTGTCCAGTCCTGTCAGAATTTTATCTGTTTCTATGAGATCCCCTCTCATTTCTTCTAAATTTCAGTGAAGATAAGCCTAGTCGATCCAGTCTCTCCTCATAGGTCAGTCCTGCCATCCCAGGAATCAGTCTGGTGAACCTTCGCTGCACTCCCTCAATAGCAAGCACGTCCTTCCTCAGATTAGACGACTAAAACTGAACACAATATTCCAGGTGAGGCTTCACCAAGGCACTGTACAACTGCAGTAGGACCTCCCTGCTCCTATACTCAAATCCTCTCGCTATGAAGTCCAACATGCCATTCACCTTTTTCACCGCCTGCTATACCTGCATGCCAACTTTCAATGACTGATGAACCATGACACCCAGGTCTCGTTGCGCCTCCCCTTTTCCTAATCTGTCACCATTCAGATAATATTCTGTCTTCCTGTTTTTGCCACCAAAGTGAATAACCTCACATTTATCTACATTACACTGCATCTGCCATGCATTTGCCCACTCACCTAACCTGTCCAAGTCACCCTGCAGCCTATTAGCATCCTCCTCACAGCTCACACTGCCACCCAGCTTAGTGACATCTGCAAACTTGGAGATATTATATTCAATTCCTTCGTCTAAATCATTGATGTATATTGTAAATAGCTGGAGTCCCAGCACTGAACCTTGCAGTACCCCAAATAGTCATTGCCTGCCATTCTGAAAAGAAACCCGTTTATTCCCACTCTGTGCTTCCTGTCTGCCAACCAGTTCTCTATCCACGTCAATACATTACCCCCAATACCTTGTGCTTTAATTTTGCACACTAATCTCTTGTGTGGGACCTTGTCAAAAGCCTTTTGAAAGTCCAAATACACCACATCCACTGGTTCTCCCTTGTCCACTCTACCAGTTACATCCTCAAAAAATTCCAGAAGATTTGTAAAGCATGATTTCCCTTTCATAAGTTGGACCGATCCTGTCACTGCTTTCCAAATGCGCTGCCATTTCATCCTTAATGATTGATTCCAACATTTTCCCCACTACTGATGTCAGGCTAACCGGTCTATAATTCAGTTTTCTCTCTCCCTCCTTTTTTAAAAAGTGTTGTTACATTAGCTACCCTCCAGTCCATAGGAACTGATCCAGAGTCGATAGACTGTTGGAAAATGACCACCAATGCATCCACTATTTCTAGGACCACTTCCTTAAGTACTCTGGGATGCAGACTATCAGGCCCTGGGGATTTATCGGCCTTCAATTTCCTGACTAATAAGGATTTGCTTTAGTTCCTCCTTCTCGCTAGACCCTCGGTCCCTAGTATTTCCAGAAGGTTATTTGTGTCTTCCTTCGTGAAGACAGAACCAAAGTATTTGTTCAACTGGTCTGCCATTTCTTTGTTCCCCATTATAAATTCACCTGAATCCAACTGCAAGGGACCTACGTTTGTCTTCACTAATCTTTTTCTCTTCACATATCTATAGAAGCTTTTGCAGTCAGTTTTTATGTTCCCTGCAAGCTTCCTCTCATACTCTATTTTCCCCCTCTTCATTAAACCCTTTGTCCTCCTCTGCTGAATTCTAAATTTCTCCTAGTCCTCAGGTTTGCTACTTTTTCTGGCCAATTTGTATGCCTCTTCCTTGGATTTAACACTATCCTTAATTTCCCGTTAGCCACGGTTGAGCCACCTTCCCCGTTTTATTTTTACTCCAGATAGGGATGTACAATTGTTGAACTTCATCCATGTGATCTTTAAATGTTTGCCATTGTCTATCCACCGTCAACCCTTTAAGTATCATTTGCCAGTCTATTCTAGCCAATTCACGTCTCATACCATCGAAGTTACCTTTCCTTAAGTTCAGGACCCTAGTCTCTGACATAACTGTCACTCTCCATCTTACTGAAGAATTCTATCATATTATGGTCACTCCTCCCCAACTCGGAATGAGTGATCACAGTATGGTTGAATTTGTAATACAGATTGAGGGTGAGGAAGTAGTGTCTCAAACGAGCATACTATGCTTAAACGAAGGGGACTACAGTGGGATGAGGGCAGAGTTGGATAAAGTAGACTGCGAACACAGACTAAATGGTGGCACAATTAAGGAACAGTGGAGGACTTTTAAGGAGCTCTTTCATAGTGCTCAACAAAAATATATTCCAGTGAAAAAAAAGGGCGGTAAGAGAAGGGATAACCAGCCATGGATAACCAAGGAAATAAAGGAGAGTATCAAATTAAAAACCAATGCGTATAAGGTGGCCAAGGTTTGTGGGAAACTAGAAGATTGGGAAAATTTTAAACGACAAAGAATGACTAAGAAAGCAATAAAGAAAGGAAAGATAGATTATGAAAGTAAACTTGCGCAAAACATAAAAACAGATAGTAAAAGCTTTTACTGATATATAAAATGGAAAAGAGTGACTAAAGTAAATGTTGGTCCCTTAGATGATGAAAAGGGGGATTTAATAATGGGAAATGTGGAAATGGCTGAGACCGTAAACAATTATTTTGCTTCGGTCTTCACAGTGGAAGATACAAAAAAACCATGCCAAAAATTGCTGGTCACGGGAATGTGGGAAGGGAGGACCTTGAGACAATCACCATCACTAGTGGGGTAGTGCTGGTCAGGCTAATGGATCTCAAGGTAGACAAGTCCCCTGATCCTGATGAAATGCATCCCAGAGTATTAAAAGAGATGGCGGAAGTTACAGCAGATGCATTCGTTATAATCTCCCAAAATTCTCTGGACTCTGGGGAGGTACCATCGGATTGGAAAGCAGCTAATGTAACGTCTTTGTTTAAAAAAGGAGGCAGACAAAAGGCAGGTAACTATAGGCCGGTTAGTTTAACATCTGTCGTGGGGAAAATGCTTGAAGCTATCATTAAGGAAGAAATAGCGGGACATCGAGATAGGAATAGTGCAATCAAGCAGACGCAACATGGATTCATGAAGGGGAAATCATGTTTAACTAATTTACTGGAATTTTTTGAGGATATAACGAGCATGTTGGATAGAGGTGTACCGATGGATGTGGTGTATTTGGATTTCCAAAAGGCATTCGATAAGGTGCCACGCAAAAGTTTACTGCAGAAGATAAAGGTATGCGGAGTCAGAGGAAATGTATTAGCATGGATAGAGAATTGGCTAACTAACAGAGAGTCGGGATAAATGGGTCCTTTTCGGGTTGGAAATCGGTGGTTAGTGGTATGCCACAGGGATCGATGCTGGGACCACAACTGTTTACAATATACATAGATGACCTGGAAGAGGGGACAGAGTGTAGTGCAACAAAATTTGCAGATGACACAAAGATTAGTGGGAAAGTGGGTTGTGTAGAGGACACAGAGGCTGCAAAGAGATTTAGATAGGTTAAGCGAATGGGCTAAGGTTTGGCAGATGGAATACAATGTCGGAAAATGTGAGGTCATCCACCTTGGAAAAAAAAAAACAGTAAAAAGGGAATATTATTCGAATGGGGAGAAATTACAACATGCTGCGGTGCAGAGGGACCTGGGGATCCTTGTGCATGAATCCCAAAAAGTTAGTTTGCAGGTGCAGCAGGTAATCAGGAAGGCGAATGGAATGTTGGCCTTCATTGCGAGAGGGATGGAGTACAAAAGCAGGGAGGTCTTGTTGCAACTGTACAGGGTATTGGTGAGGCCGCACCTGGAGTACTGCGTGCAGTTTTGGTCACCTTACTTAAGGAAGTGATAGAGAATTCAAGCTCTGCAGCCCGGCTGCAGTTTTGAAAAAACACAGACCACATTGCATTAAGTCAATCAACTTGACATTTTAGGACCTTGGGTAGCGAGCCAATTAAAGGTTAACAGAGTATTAATTAAGCCAATAAGGTCAAAGGAGAGTTCTTTTCTGTAAACTGATCAGGTATATAAACAGCCATTTTGGCCATGTGGTCTCAGAAGGACAAAGGCCTGGCTTAAAGCCAAGAGCTTGTTGCTGCTGCCAGAATAAAATTACATTAAAACTACAACCGGAGTTCGTATTTCATTGGAAATTAAGAGATCGAGCAATTTTGACATCACGAACACGATCGCTGAGGGAAGAAACTGAATTTTGGACATCGGACCTACGTACTGAGGTAAGGACTCCTCTTTATAAAAGTCCTCGGTCAAAAGTCTAAATTCGCCTCTCCTTCTACGTGATTCCGAAAGCCTCCAGTTTGCGAACCCTCCGGTTGGTAGTCGGCTCGAGGTCCCATAGACGTTTAACTTCGGCGGTGTGTTAGTTAATTAATCACCGACCCACCGATCGGCTGGAAAGCCTACGACTCGAGATCCCAGTAAAGAAATCAGTATTATGGCAGCAGGAGATAAGAGCAAAGAATTGCCTACAACTGTTAAAAGGTGGGCAGGCACCACCTGAGGTTTCGATAGATGAAATCCTCGAACAGTTGAAAGAATACATAGAGCAACAATTCAACTTATCTAAAACCTGTATTAAGATCGAACAAAAATACAGTACCTCCAAAAGGACAATGGTCCTTGGACGAGATTAAAAGGATCTGGGGAAAAACGACCCATATGAAAAATAAAGAGCGAACTAGATGGTCCCTAGCCGTTATGGGACAGATCCGAAAGCGGAATGAAATTATAATGCGTTCCCAACATGATCGAGAACTGACCAGTACAAAGGACCAATTGCAAGCTGTTTGTGCACAGCTGCGACAGAAAAGACGAACTTGAAAAGTCGGAAATGGAAGTTCAAGATCTTAAAGGTGAAATTAAAGAATGGAAAAAATCATTAGGTCAAGAGACAGTAATCGGAAAAGGAAAATGTATCGGTCAATTCCCAGGGTACCCATGTTTGGATAAATTAAAAGCGCAAACCCGAAGACACGACCGAGGAATAGATACGGATTCTGAGTCCTCCGACGATGCAGGGTCGGAGGATGAAGAATTAGGGGTGCGCTTTGCCCCGTTTAAAAAAAGACGAGTTGTAGTCAAATCAGAAGAGACTGCGGATGAGGGCGGAACCAAAAAAACGAGGAAAAGGGTGTATGCAGAATATTTATTTCATGATCCGGCAGATCCAGAGAAAATTGATAAATGGTCCAAGGAATTGCCCAATCCAAAGAAAGGGGGAGTGAAAACGTGGGACCAATTGGACCACTTAAGAAATATATATCAACTTCATCCCTGGGACGGAGTGAAAATTTTGACCATAATGGTGCCAAAAACACAGGGAAGAAAATTGCACGACAAGTTGGAAGAAGCTTTGGGGCAGGATGAGCAAGAATTAGACGCAGGATGGGAGGTGATTAAACACTGGCTGCAAGCCTTCAGTCCAGCTAAGACAGATTGGGGAAAAATTGCAGCCTGCCAACAGAAAAGAACAGAGGAGGTCCTGGAGTATGACGAGCGGTTTAGATGCACGTGACTAGAACATTCGAGTATGAATAATACGGATGAGGAAATGGATGAACAAGTGTTTGGACCCCTGACAGCAGCTTTCGTGGCAGGGCTAAAGCCAGAACCGTCCAAAATGCTTAAGGTAGTGTTACCGGACTGGGAAGGTAGAGGAACTACCTTTGCAGCATTGCTGGATCGATGTAACCAATTAGATCGGGATATGGGAGCTAAAGTCCGAGCTGTACAGGCTATGGGATGGAAATCCCAGGATTCCGATAAACAGTTATTAGGAAAGTTACCCGGAAAATGTCATTATTGTGGGAAAGAAGATCACTGGGCCAAGACGTGCAGGGCAAAACAGCAAGGTCATGGCCGGGGAAGAGGACGCAGCCAGGGATACAGTTCAGCCAACAAGCCAGGCTTGTCACAAGATAATGACCTCATAGAAGCATTTAAGCGACTGACAATACAACAACAGAAGGAGTTACTTGGGATAGCAAAAAACAATTAGAGACCACCCTGGCCTCCCTCCTCGCACTAATACAACAAAGGGAAGATGGGCTATATATAACTGTGAGGGTGGGCGATAAGGATGTGGACTGTCTTTTAGACACAGGGGCGGAATTAACATGCTTACCCCTACAATATGGAGACTTTTTGCCGTTGGATGGTAGGGCACATACAGCCTATGGATTGGGGGCCATAAAATGGAAATTAAAAGGACAACACCGGTACTTATAGGGCTGGGTCCACATGAACTAACCACGCCGGTCTGGATAGGCCCAGTAGATCAACCCCTTTTGGAAATGGACGTTCTAATCCAAGTAGATTCATCGTTGCATTTCGAGGATGGTCGGGTGACATGGTCAATTAGAACTTTGAAGAAAGAAGAATTGAAGGAACACCCGATATGGGCTAAAGATAAGAACGATTGTGGCCTACTCCAGATGGAGCCTGCGTCATTTACCGGGACCAAGCCTCCATACACTAAACAGTATCTCATCAGTCCAACTGCCATCGCGGGAATCTTACCGGTTGTTCAGCAATTGGAGAAACTGATTAAAACGCATAGCTCCTCCAATAGCCCCGTGTGGCCAGTACTGAAATCTAATGAGACTTGGCGTTTGACTGTCGATTATAGGAAAGCTAACCAGTGTATTGATCAAAAAGCTCCTTTGGTCGCAGATCCCTCCACCATTTTTAATGCCCTCAAACTGGAACATAAATATTTCTCGGTTATAGATATGGCCAACGGATTTTGGTCGGTGCCTCTGGCACCGGAGGTTCGACAGTGGTTTGCTTTCACTGTCCAAGGACAACAGTATAATTGGACCCGGTTACCGCAGGGTTTCCACAACAGCCCTACAGTATTCCACATGGCTTTACAAAGCCATTTGCGAGAATTACCTCCCCTGTCATCCACAGTCATCCAATATGCAGACGATATCCTGCTAGCTTCAAACACGGAAGAACAACATGAACAAGATTTACGAGCTTTGCTGGACCACCTTTGGCTGAAAGGACATAAAGCCAGCAACGACAAAGCACAAATATCCCAAGAAGAGGTTGTATACCTGGGACAAAAGATTTCACAAGGAAAGAGAGAACTTACCCAGGATAGAACTGCAGCCATTCGGGCTGCTAAAAAACCCACCACTATTCAGGAACTAAGGTCTTTTTGGGGATTGTATAACTTTAACAGAAATTGGATTGACTCCTTCACACAGCTTGCTCAGCCATTGAATGATATTTTAAAGGGGAAACGTGCCTCTAAAGAAGCCATCACCCTCACTAAGGAACAGCAAGAGGCCTTCCTGAGTTTGAAAAAGGCTTTGCGTTCGGCACCGGCTCTGGGAATCCCCGACAGTGGTAAGCCATTTACCTTGTTTGTTCATGAGAAAGAAGGATATATGACAGCTATACTGACACAAGAACATGGGAACCGGCAAAGACCTATTGGCTATTATTCGGCAAAACTGGATGCGGTAGCCCTTGGATGGGGAAGTTGCCTAAGGGCCATGGAAGCTACATGTCGAGCGGTAATGACCACTGCGGGTCTAGTCCTCGACCAAAAGCTGATTGTCAAGTGTCCCCACACCATACACGTTTTTTGCTGTCCATGAATAGAATGTCTCAGGTGACGGCAGCTAGATGGACCCGCTGGACAGAATTTTGGAAGCTCCTAATCTCCATATCGTTCGGGCCAGCCCGGTTAATCCCGCAACTATGCTCCCGATGTCAGAATCAAGGGAGCAAGAGAGGGGAGAATGTGAAGAGCATGACTGCGTGGAGGTTTTAAAAGAAAAAGAAGAAGCAGCCTTAGCAGCAGAGGAGCCTCTGCACAACCCAGACCTCATCCTGTTTACAGATGGTTCCTCCTTTGTTGACAATGGTACCAGAAAAGCAGGATGGGCAGTTACAACCTTATATGAGGTAGTGGCAAAAGGATGTTTACCCTCAGGAACGTCAGCACAACAGGCCGAATTACGGGCCCTGTCAGAAGCATGTCAAATAGCAGAAGGACAGACAGCTAATGTCTACACAGATTCGCATTGTGCTTTTGGAGTCGCTCACGACTTTGGTCTGTTATGGCGGAAAAGAGGATTCCTCACTGCGGCTGGTTCACCTATCCGAAATGGAAAAGAAGTCCGAGACTTACTAGAGGCCATACAATTACCTCAGGAAGTGTCCATCCTGAAGTGCAAGGCCCATACCAAGGAAAATATCACGGAAGCACAGGGAAATGCCCTAGCCGACCAGGCAGCTAAAGACGCCGCCTCACAGGGCGTTCCCCCAGAAGAACCAACACAGATGTGCAGATTGAAAGCACTCAGGACTCTGACACGAGACCTTCAAACAATGCAAGGCGAGTGCTCCAGAGAGGAAAAATGAACATGGATTGAGGCAGGAATTAAGCTATGTGAAGATGGTGTCTGGAGACAAAGAGTTACCGACAAGCCAGTCGCGCCACAAGTGCTTATGCCTTTTTTAGCCCAACAGATCCACTCGTGGGGACACTTGGCCTCACAACAGATGATGGCACGGTTCCAGAAAAGCTGGTGGGGTCGGGGATTTAAAAAACATGCCCAGCTGGTAGCAGACCGCTGTGTGGTCTGCCAGAAAAATAATTCTGACCCATCACGGTATTGCCCCAACTGAGGCCCCCTGCCCCTGTCGGACCATTCCAGCATCTGCAGGTTGATTATATATCTCTTCCTCCATGCCAAGGATACACTAACATTCTTGTCATGGTTGACAGATTCTCTAGATGGGTAGAAGCTGTCCCAACTAAAAGAGCCACAGCCAATCACACTGCAAAGGTCTTGTGTAAGGATTACATTCCCCGATGGGGAGTCCTGAGTAGCATTGACTCAGATCAGGGAACACACTTTACAGGTGCTGTCTGCCAAGAAGTCTGTAGGTTATTGAACATTACGTGGGATTTACACTGTCCTTATCATCCACAATCATCAGGACAAGTAGAGCGAATGAATCGAACCCTGAAATAACGGCTTGCCAAATATTACCAAGAAGGAACACCATGGCCCCAGGCACTACCAATAGTGCTATGTAGCATTAGGGCAACCCCGAACAGAACTACAGGTCTAAGCCCATTTGAAATTATAACAGGAAGACCCATGTCGCTGCCAGGAACTATTGATTTACGGAAAGCTGATGTTCACTTAATGAGTTATCATACTGACAGAACCTAACCAATGCTATTAGTTCTGTTTCCCGACAGGTATCAGCAGCTTGGGGTAATCCACCCGAAGGAGGACACGACATCATCCCGGGAGTCTGGGTGTATGCGAAAAAGTTGCATAAAAAACCTTTGGGTGCCAAGTGGGAGGGACCTTATCAAGTGTTATTGACCACCCAGGCAGCTGTTAAAAGTCCAAGGTAAGAAAGCCTGGATCCACGCCTCACACATTAAACGAGCACCCGTAACTGAAGCTGAAATCTAATAAGGACAATTACTTTTTGCCAAAATGTATAAATTTACTGTATTACTGATTGTAGGTATTCTAGGCATTTGCCTACTTCTTACTAGCCGACCCTCTGCACCAAAGGGAAATAGAAGGGTAGCAAGGGAATTACATGTAAATACCTTTTTATATATGTCATACATTTATGCCAAACAAGGTAACATTTCTAGTTGTTGGGTATGTGCGCATATTCCTATTCACTCAAAGGGAGGGATTCCCTTGAAGCCAGTTCCCTTGAATATCTCGGAAATGGCTGAGTGGATAATTAATCAAAACAAAACAGGCAATGCGTTTCAGGATACGGAAAACTGGGCACGTAAATGGAAGTCAGCAGGTTACAATCTGACTACCTTTGAAGAGGGATACCAACCGTGCTACAATAATTCCAAACGGCCCCCATTTTTTGTTATCACTAATACAACGGGAATAGGAAGACCGGGGGAATCGGTCTGTCTGATTAGAAACATCAAAGGAGGCCAAAATATGGGGTGTAGTAACTGCTCCCGGAATTATAATATAATCAAGCCACGGAACCGTCCAAACTGGGCCGATGTGGGAATTTTTAACCTAACGGGGATTCTGAATAAAACAGATGGAAAAGCCTGGACAGGCCCCGGAGTGTTGCTGACAAAGAAACAGCTAACCTTCATTGCCTATAATGGCACCTATTGGGTGCGTGGCCACAAGGCTTACCCTTGGCTGCCCCAGAATTGGACAAGATCCTGCTATTTAGCCTACATTGTGCCTTATATGTATCATATAAAGTCACTGTCGGAACATTTACACCGTCCTAAGAGAGCTATCACAGAAACAGAGAGGTTCTTTGCCATTCTGATCCCCAGATATGGGACCGCCAGACTGGCAAGGGAATCCATTAACATGGCATCCGTTGTGGAACGGGTAGCCAATGATACCTCAGAGGCCCTAGTTAAAATCAATGCAGAAATGGTAGCAATCCGCAAAGTAACCCTGCAGAATAGAGTGGCCCTTGATTACATCCTGGCTGAAAAGGGAGGTACTTGCGCCCTACTCGAACTGAGTGTTGCACATATATCCCAGATAGCTCCGAAGAAATTACCCACTTAGCGGAGCATATCCAAAAGGAGGTAGAAAAACTTAAGCAACCCCCATCATTCACTTTGTGGAGCGGAGCCACTGAATGGCGAGGTTCAATAGGAACTTAATTGGTGGAAGGTTTAATTCTATTTGTTGTAATTATTTTACTTTTGTATTGTTTGTTGATGTTGATTAAATGTTGTTGCGACCAGGCGGCTGCAGCTGCTGTCCCGCAGGTGAGACACCTTGCAGGTCCCAGCAGACCATCTGTAAGTATGTTATGCTTAAGGGAAGGTTGTTTACTGGTTGAATTAACATATTGATTTGGATTAAATTAGAATAAGGTTAATTAACCTACTAAAACCAGACTTCCATGGTGGCCACGATGGAACTCGGGTTGGTGTAAATTTGTGTGGAAGCTACTAGTCCGGACATGTGGCGAAACACATCAACAAATTTTGGAAGGAAACTCTTAACATAAGAATTCGGAACAGGAGTCAGCCATCTAGCCCCTCGAGCCTGCTCCGCCATTCAATAAGATCATGGCTGATCTGGCCGTGGACTCAGCTCCACTTACCCGCCCGCTCCCCATAACCCTTAATTCCCTTATTGGTTAAAAATCTATCTATCTGTGACTTGAATACATTCAATAAGCTAGCCTCAACTGCTTCCTTGGGCAGAGAATTCCACAGATTCACAACGCTCGGAGAAGAAATTCCTTCTCAACTTGGTTTTAAATTGGCTCCCCCGTATTTTGAGGCTGTGCCCTCCAGTTCTAGTCTCCCCGACCAGTGGAAACAACCTTTCCACCTCTATCTTGTCTATCCCTTTCATTATTTTAAATGTTTCTATAAGATCACCCCTTATCCTTCTGAACTCCAACGAGTAAAGAACACCAGTCTACTCAATCTATCATCATAAGGTAACCCCCTCATCTCCGGTATCAGCCTAGTAAATCGTCTCTGTACCCCCTCCAAAGCCAGTATATCCTTCCTTAAGTAAGGTGACCAAAACTGCACGCAGTACTCCAGGTGCGGCCTCACCAATACCCTATACAGTTGCAGCAGGACCTCCCTGCTTTTGTACTCCATCCCTCTCGCAATGAAGGCCAACATTCCATTCGCCTTCCTGATTACCTGCTGCACCTGCAAACTAACTTTTTGGGATTCATGCACAAGGACCCCAAGGTCCCTCTGCACCGCAGCATGTTGTAATTTCTCCCCATTCAAATAATATTCCCTTTTACTGTTTTTTTTCCCCAAGGTGGATGACCTCACACTTTCCGACATTGTATTCCATCTGCCAAACCTTAGCCCATTCGCTTAACCTATCTAAATCTCTTTGCAGCCTCTGTGTGTCCTCCAAACAACCCGCTTTCCCACTAATCTGTGTGTCATCTGCAAATTTTGTTACACTACACTCTGTCCCCTCTTCCAGGTCATCTATGTATATTGTAAACAGTTGCGGTCCCAGTACCGATCCCTGTGGCACATCACTAATCACCGATTTCCAACCCGAAAAGGACCCATTTATCCCGACTCTCTGCTTTCTGTTAGTCAGCCAATTCTTTATCCATGCTAATACATTTCCTCTGACTCCGCGTACATCTATCTTCTGCAGTAACCTTTTGTGTGGCACCTTATCGAATGCCTTTTGGAAATCTTAATACACCACATCCATCGGTACACCGCTATCCACCATGCTCGTTATATCCTCAAAGAATTCCAGTAAATTAGTTAAACATGATTTCCCCTTCATGAATCCATGTTGCGTCTGCTTGATTGCACTATTCCTATCTAGATGTCCCGCTATTTCTTCCTTAATGATAGTTTCAAGCATTTTCCCCACTATAGATGTTAAACTAATTGGCCTATAGTTACCTGCCTTTTGTCTGCCCCCTTTTTTAAACAGAGGCGTTACATTAGCTGCTTTCCAATCCGCTGGTACCTCCCCAGAGTCCAGAGAATTTTGGTAGATTATAACGAATGCATCTGCTATAACTTCCGCCATCTCTTTTAATACCCTGGGATGCATTTCATCAGGACCAGGGGACTTGTCTACCTTGAGTCCCATTAGCCTGTCCAGCACTACCCACCTAACATTTATGAAATTATTTTTTAGAATGTTTAGCCAGTGATACCTGATGTTTTATGATTCAGTTTGTGAAAGAATCAAAGGGAGGATTGATAGAGAATTCAAGCTCTGCAGCCCAGCTGCAGTTTTGAAAAAACACAGACCACATTGCATTAAGTCATCAATCAACTTGACATTTTAGGACCTTAGGTAGCGAGCCAAGGTTAACAGACTATTAATTGAGCCAATAAGGTCAAAGAAGGCGAGTTCTTTTCTGTAAACTGATCAGGTATATAAACAGCCATTTTGGCCATGTGGTCTCAGAAAGACAAAGGCCTGGCTTAAAGCCAAGAGCTTGTTGCCGTTGCCAGAATAAAATTACATTAAAACTACAACCGGAGTTCGTATTTCATTGGAAATTAAGAGATCTAACAGGAAGGATATACTAGCTTTGGAGGGGGTACAGAGACGATTCACTAGGCTGATTCCGGAGATGTGGGGGTTACCTTATGATGATAGATTGAGTAGACTGGGTCTTTACTCGTTGGAGTTCAGAAGGATGAGGGGTGATCTTATTGAAACATTTAAGATAATGAAAGGGATAGACAAGGTAGAGGCAGAGAGGTTGTTTCCACTGGTCGGGGAGACTAGAACTAGGGGGCACAGCCTCAAAATACGGGGGAGCCAATTTAAAACCAAGTTGAGAAGGAATTTCTTCTCCCAGAGAGTTGTGAATCTGTGGAATTCTCTGCCCAAGGAAGCAGTTGAGGCTAGCTCATTGAATGTATTCAAATCACAGATAGATAGATTTTTAACCAATAAGGGAATTAAGGGTTATGGGGAGCGGGCGGGTAAGTGGAGCTGAGTCCACGGCCAGATCAGCCATGATCTTGTTGAATGGCGGAGCAGCCTCGAGGGGCTAGATGGCCTACTCCTGTTCCTAATTTTTATGTTCTTATGTTCAACAGGCCTCGCACAACATGATTGCTAATTAATCCTCTCTCATTACACATCACCCAATCTAGGATGGCCAGCCCTCTAGTTGGTTCCTCGACATATTGGTCGAGAAAACCATCCCTTATACACTCCAGGCATATTCCCAACATCCTCAGTGTGTGGAGATGACATTGTCTGGGACATCCTCGGTCTGTCCTACTGCTTTGCAATTATCCGCCCTTCATTCCTATACCCATTGCTCCTACTAGCTAGAGGCTTTCTAAACCCATGCTAGATGCTACTCAATCAATAGTACTCGCGCTATGTCCCTCCTATTCTTTAGTTTTGTGGATTGCTTGTACAATGGGTCTTGGCCCTTCAATTATCAGAGAGTTACGATCTCACCTCCTTCCTAGCGCGACGCTCCTGCTGATTTTGCTGCATGATTAGTTCCCGTTCCAGTCTCTGCCGCTCAGCTTCTTCCAAAGCTTTTGCCTCTGCCTCTTCTCTCTGAAACACAGATACAGTATTCACCTTTCAGCACGATTTCACAGCCAATACCTCAGATCAGTCCGCGCATCACCGGGGGCACCCAGCCCGTGCATCATCAGAACACTGCAATGTGTCAATGGTCCTTTCAACACAACACATTTCAGTGTTGATTAAATTTGCATTTTATAATCAAATGATTAAAGAAGTGGTCATTTAAAAAAAGGGTAAAGCACGCCATTAAACAAACCACTTGACAGGACTGGAGATCTCAGTCGCTAACGTACACCCCAGTAGAAAACTGAGATCCCCTCGAGTCGACACATGCTTTATGGGCAGACAATTTACAATATTCTACACATCGTGGCTATGCTATTCCCCAGCAGTTACTCCAGATGAGCCCCATTTGACAGGTGGGGAATGTAGTCCATCAAACTACTCACTATTTAGCAGATAGGTTAAGACTGCAATGAGGAACTGCTCTGTGCAGGTTTTGTACATTGCATAGAATGAGCCCATGAAGGAGGAATTGCCCTAATTCTAGCCCTTTAATCCAGGACTCACTCCACCTAGCTAACAGCATAGGACCATATCCGTCGTGAAGCTCATGTGCCAGCTGTTAGTGGAGAATCATCTCTTCGCTACAGGAAACAGCGGAAAGAATTTCCTGAAATACTCTGATCTCCATTCGGAACAGTGTCTCACCCGGCAAGGAGAACGATGGCTGTGAAATTCGGGCCTAATCTTGGGGTGTAGATAGATGACTATTCTATTCTCAACCCAGGTGCGGTAAGGACCGTCATTAGGGACGTGTACCTTTTGTGGTAGACCTGACACGCGAGTGTAGTGCACATATGGACAGAGATACTGCACTTGTGCAGTGCTGCATTCCCAAATGGGAAATTCACTGACTGAGAAATCAGGCTGTGCCAGTTTACTTGTATACCCACCGCGCAGGCTTTATAGTACTTGCCACAGAAAACCATACCCATACCTTACATGTCCATGAGTATGCAGGCAATGCCTCGGACCCACTCAAATGTTTAAATTGGAATTCAACCACTTGCTTTCAGACAGGAATGCTGTACCAAGAGGGGCTGCTCAAGTCTGATCCAAGGATGGACGATAATTATCGGCAGAATAAGTTGAACAAGAACATATCTGGTAATAGATTGCAGCCGTGTAATACTCATTAGTGAAAGATGGACCATATAGTGCTGTGCTGAAAAGCCCACAGACAATCATCATGTCCCCAGTCAGGCTCAGCAGGATGCAGAGTATGTGCAAATAATCTCCCCCCAAATGCTGTGTGCAAATAGTTCTTATAATTGCAAAAGATTACATCTAAAAGCACATGTATATTTTTAGTGCAATGAATGCACTATTTCAGGACCTGCACTTTTTAAAACGTATAGTTGCTTGATGTGGTACACATTCAGGCTCTCCTTATAAAAAACATTCTGACCTCCTGATGTACTGGTAGGGAATCACTGGTGAGTTCTGGTTTATAATCCAGCTGTGCCACAGACGGGCACACCGAAAGAGATGCAGTTCACTTAATAGCAACAAGAATCTCTCTTGCTGACTCTTATCGAGTCTGAGAAAAGAAGTGAGGCTTGACAGATACCAAGGGCTAAATACTGCAGAAATCCTAGAGTATAGAAAGTGTAGGGGTGAAATTAAAAAGGAAATTAGGAAAGTAAAAAAAAAAGAGTATGAAAAAATGTTGGCAAGTGAAACCCAAAGATGGTTTATAAATACATTAAGAGCAAGAGGATAACTAAAGAGTAGGGCCTATTAGAGACCTTAATGGTAATGTGTGTGTGGAGGCGGAAGATGTGGATATAGTTCTTAAATGAATACTTTGTGTCTGTTTTCACAAAGGTGAGGGGCGATTCAGACATTGCAATCAGGGAGGAATGTGAAAAATTAGATTAAATAAACAGTGAGCGAGGAGCTATTAAGGGGTTTTAGCAGCTTTGAAAGTGGATAAATCCCCAGGCCCGGATGAAATGAATCCCAGGCTGTTGAGAAGCAAAAGAGGAAATAGCAGAGGTTCTGACCATCATTTTCCAATCCTCTCTGACGACAGGTGTGGTACCAGAGGACTGCTAATGTGGTACCTTTGTTTAAAAAGGGAGAAAGGGATAGACCGAGTAATTACAGGCCTGTCAGCTTAACCTCGGTGGCGGGAAAATTATTGGAGAAAATTCTGAGGGACAGGATAAATCTTCATTTAGAAAGACACAGATTAATTAAGGACATTCAGCATGGATTTGTTGTAGGAAGGACATGTCTGACTAACTTGATTGAATTTTTTGAGGTAACAAGGAGGGTTGATGAGGGTAGTGCATTTGATGCAGTACATATGGATTTTAGCAAGCCTTTTGATTAGGTTCCACATGGCAGACTGGTCACAAAAGTAAAAGCCCATGGGATCCAGGGCAAAGTGGCAAGTTGGATCCAAAATTGTCTGAGGGGCAGGAAGCAAAGAGGAATGGTTGATGGGTGTTTTTGTGACGGGAAGGATGTTTCTAGTGGGGTTCCGCAGGGCTCAGTGCTGGGTCCTTTGCTTTTTTTGGTATATAATCAATGTTTTAGACTTGAATATCTAAATTATTAAGTTTGTAGATGAGACAAAAATTGACTGCGTTGTTGATAATGAAGCTGCGGACTGCAGGAAGATATCAATGAACTGGTCAGGTGGGCAGAGCAGTGGCAAATGGAATTCAATCTGAAGAAGTGAGGGGTAATGCATCTGGAGAGGGCTAACAAGGCAGATCCCTGAAGGTAGCAGACCAGGTAGATAAGGTGGTTAAGAAGGCATACGGATTACTTGCCTTTATTAGCCGAGGCATAGAATACAAGAGCAGGGAGGTTATGCTTGAACTGTATAAAACATTAGTTAGGCCACAAGCTGGATTACTGCGTGCAGTTCTGGTCACCACATTAGGAAAGATGTGATTGCACTAGAGAAGGTACATTGGAGATTTACAAAGATGTTGCCTGGACTGGAGAATTTTAGCTATGAGGAAAGATTGGATAGACTGAGGTTTGTTTTCTTTGGAACAGAGGAGACTGAGGGGAGACCTTATTGAGGTGTATAAAATTGAGGGGCCGAGATAGAATGGACAGGAAGGACTTATTTCACTTAGAGGTGGGGTCAACAACCAGGGGGCATAGATTTAAAGCAATTGGGGGGAGGTTTCGAGGGGATCCGAGAGGAATTTTTTTCACCTAGAGGGTGGTGGGGTCTGGAACTCTCTGCCTGAAAGGGTGGTAGAGGCAGAAACCCTCACCACATTTAAAAAGTACTTGGATGTGCACTTGAAGAGCCGTAACCTACAGGACTACGAACCAAGAGCCTGAAAGTGGGATTAGGCTGGGTAACTCTGTCGGCCGGCACGGACACGATGGGCCGAATGGCCTCATTCTGCGCTGTAAATTTCTGATTCTATCATTCCACAGCAATCTTGTACTTTGCGTATGTAAAAAAGTCTTGCATGTGGTGCACACCTGCCATACTTTGCTACAGATGCATACCATTCCTTCAACTTTAAATGGCAGACATTTCCTGTTTTTCCTGAGGATGGAGGGAATTACAACCAGCTGTCATTCTACAGAGCAGATGGCCTTCCCCTTGTCCTCAGGATGGGCCTATTTACAATAATATTTTGTTGCCTGGAGAGAAGCAGAATGATGCGCTGCACAGTATAAAACTTGCGCTGTTTTACACAGCATATCATCATAGTGATTGCAAACATCAAAGGGCATTTGCTCAGCATTAAGTAAACCGATTGGGCCAAGCAAGCATACTTTCGGAAGAACCGAGGACGGCTTTGATTAAAAAATAAAAAAAACGACTGAAGTAACAATGTTTCCTGCATGAAAGGCAAGGCCACGTTCAAAAAGAACCAGTGTACAACAGAGTGATCCTGTGTAACAAAGCACTTGCAGCAGAAAGCCAGCTTTAGTGTCACAATCAGGGCACAAAGGGAAAGATGCTTTACATACACAAATCTTTTGTCAGTTCAAGCTTTAAAAGTGGTGTTAAAGAATATACCCAGACGAAGCAGGGGTTTCTGTGCAAACATCTGACCTGGAGCTGGAGCTCTGCGAGACGTTCTTGCTCCTCTTTCTCTCTGCAAACCCTTTCCTCTTCAGCTTTTCTTTGATTCTCCTCTTCCGCAAGTTTTCTCTCCTCTTCTTGCACACGGGCTGCTTGTTCCCTGTGAACGCTTGCTTCAGCTTCCTTCTTTTTTAGCTCCTCTTTCCTGCACCTTAAAAAAAACAGCAATCCCGTGACAAGCGTTAAAATACATTTCCTCCGCGCTGCAGATATAAAAAGGCCCTCAGAATCATCCCTTCCCCCAATTCATAGAATCACAGAAAACATAGCACAGGAGGCTGCCATTCAGCCCATCGCCCTGTGCCAATACTAGCTCTTCAACTGGACCTATCTACTCGAATCCCCTTTCCCCACATCCTTTCAAATACTTATCAAGTCCTCTTTAACAGGCGAGAGTCAGCCTTCCCAACCACTGGGGCAAAACATTCCACATTCTAATCAGTCTGAATTCTTTGCTTCTAACTTCCCCCTTCATTCAAGATTTCATTTCCAGCTGTTCCCTGTAGCCTGGTATACAAATCTAAAACTAAATGGCTGAAATAAAAATTCCAGTTGCCTGACTGCATGGTTTGAATCTAAAACACCAGCTTTGCCTCTGCAAGTGAGCCTGCATTTACAAATAAACGCCTGTTTGAGTGAGCCGCAGGGTGCGGTGCCACCTACTTCTCAGCTTCTTCTAACAGCAGTCTCTCCTGTTCCTCACGCTCCTTCTGCTCACGTGCAAGACGCCGGTTCTCAGCCAAGATTTTAGCAGCTTCTTCAGCAGATGTGGTCCCTGCAATAGTGTTAATAATAAGCTAGAGTACCGACAACAAGTGAAGTGAATTACAAGTTGTAAATAAAATATTAGTAAGCACTGAGTGAGCTTAATGTGTTTTGTGCGAATAATACAAACTATTAACTTCAAGGTGAAGCTTCTTTCCATAATGCTTTTAAAAAATATATTTTTTGGCTTTTTACACAAGAAGTGACTTTGCAACAGTAAAACTCTGCTGTGGAAAAGTTTACTTTTATTGCAATTCAAGCTTAAATACAATGCTTCTGACAAACAACCGTTCAATCTTGGAACGGCATTTATAGCAATCTCAACGGAAACGGCACAGTATGTTTGGAATGCTGTGAATCTTCGGCTCACATTTTTTTGAAAACCATTCCATCCCACCAGTTGGTAATCTTATACATCGGTGGGATGTACAGACTGTAATGTTGTGGGTATCCATTCAGTGCACAAATGCTCCATTTGTTTTCGCAATTGCTAATCCCTGGATAGGGAGGTTGGAACATACACGTTTCACTCTTGCCTCCTAGGCTGGGATGAAATAAAAGTCGCTTCTCTGACGGCCGCCAGTTACTTTTTTTATTCGTTCATGGGATGTGGGCGTCACTGGCAAGGCCGACATTTATTACACATCCCTAATTGCCCTCGAGAAGGTGGTGAGCCCTCAGCTCTGTTCTGGGTGCCCAGGAATTTGGCATTAGGTTTCTGACCTTGCAGAGATGGTTCGTGTGGCAGACAGTTTGTAAGGAAGGATAGCATAGTGGTTATGTTACTGGACTAATGATCCAGAGACATGGGTTCAACTCCCACCACGGGCAGCTGGGGAATTTAAATTCAGTGAATTAAATAAATCTGGAATAACTACTTTTATTTATATAGCGCGTTTAACATAGTAAAGCATCCCAAGGCGCTTCACAGCAGTGTCACAAGACAAAACAGATAAATTTGACCGAGTCACAAAAGAAAAAATGAAGGCAGATGGATCAAAAGCTTGTTTAAAGAGGGAGGTTTTAAGGAGCGTCTTAAAAGAGGAGAGAGGTGGAGAGAGGTGGAGAGGTTTAGGGAGGGTGTTCCAGAGCTTTGGGCCCAAACAGCTGAAGGCACGGCCACCGATGGTTGAGCAGTTATAATGAGGGATGTTCAAGAAGTGCAGAATTTGAGGAGCCAGTATCAGTAATGGTGACCACGAAACTACCGGATTGTCGTAAAAACCCACCTGTTTCACGAATGTCCTTTAGTGAAGAAAATCTGCCGTCCTTACCCCGTCTGGCCGATATGTGACTTGAGACCCACAGCTTATGGTTCATTCTTGACTGCCCTCTGAAATGGCCTAGCAAGCCACTCAAGGGCTATTAGGGATGGGCAATACTGCTGGTGTTGCCAGCGATGCTCACATCCCGTGAACAATTAAAAATAAAATGGAATCACAGTGATGCTTTGCCGCACTTTGGATTAAAGTTGACTACTGGACCGGGGGGGGGCGCTTTACACTCAGAGTGGACTGTCTGTTGACACAAGGTGCAATGGTCAGTTATTTTACCAACAACCTTCACACCAATGACCACACAGAAAGAAAACCTTTCAAAAAGTACTGGGGCAGAAGGAAGGAAAGGGGGACAGAAAAAGTATGAGATCTCTCAGTGCAAGAGGTTGGTATTCAACCCACTGCGGTCACCTACTCAAACGGTGGGAGAGATGAGAATATTTTTTACGCAGTGAGTTATTGTGATCGGGAACGCGCTGCCTGAAAGGGCGGTGGGAGCAGATTCAATAGTGACTTTCAAATGGGAATTGGATAAATACTGGAAGGGGAATAATTTTCAGGGCTGTGGGGAAAAAGCAGGGAGTGGGACTGATTAAGAGAGCTCTTTCACAGAGCGGCACAGGCTCGATGGGCCGAATGGCCTCCTTCCATGGTGTATGACTCTATACTCTCAAAATATATTTCCAATAGAGGGAGGGGGCTAAGCAGCACCTGACGAGGTAAGCTCGCTGAGTTAACACACACAATATTGTGCCTTAAAGCCATGGTTCCTAGCCCGTTAGCCGATCGTGTCATCATGTGTTTACAGATAGATTTACATCTCGTTTGTGGACTATGATCAACTGAAGAATTAAAGCCAAAAATAATTTTAATCTTTTAAGTAAATGTGTGGAAGATAAAGCAAGCAGCACGGCGGCTTTTGGTTTTCGTGTAAAATATAATAAACTGGGATTTTTGGCAAAACTTGCTTTGTTCATTCCTGGGATGTGGGCATTGCTGGCATTTATTGCTTGCACCTAATTGCCCTTGAGAAGATGGTGGTGAGCCGCCTTCTTGAACCGCTGCAGTCCGTGTGGTGAAGGTGCTCCCACAGCGAGGAAGGGAGTTCCAGGATTGTGACCCAGCGACGATGAAGGAACGGCCGATATATTTCCAAGTTAGGATGGTGTGTGGCTTGGAGGGGAACATGGAGGTGGTGGTGTTCCCATGCACCTGCTGCCCTTGTCCTTCCAGGTGGTAGAGGTTGCTGGTTTGGGAGGTGCTGGTGAAGCAGCCTTGGTGAGTTGCTGCAGTGCATCTTGTAGATGGTACACACTGCAGCCACGGTGCGCCGGTGGTGGAGGGAGTGAATGTTGAAGGTGGTGGATGGGGTGCCGATCAAGCGGCTGCTTTGTCCTGGATGGTGTCGAGCTTCTTGAGTGTTGTTGGAGCTGCACTCATCCAGGCAAGTGGAGAGTATTCCATCACCCTCCTGACTTGTGCCTTGTAGATGGTGGAAAGGCTTTAGGGAGTCAGGTGGTGAGACACTCACCGCAGAATACCCAGCCTCTGACCTGCCCTTGTTGTCACAGTATTTATGTGACTGGTCCAGTTAAGTTTCTGGTCAATGGTGATCCCCAGGATGTTGATGGTGGGGGATTCGGCGATGGTAATGCCGTTGAATGCCAAGGGGAGGTGGTTAGACTCTCTCTTGTTGGAGATGGTCATTGCCTGGCACTTGTGTGGCATGAATGTTACTTGCCACTTATCAGACCAAACCTGAATGTTGTCCAGGTCTTGCTGCATGCGGGCATGGACTGCTTCATTATCTGAGGAGTTGTGAATGGAACTGAACACTGTGCAGTCATCAGCGAACATCCCCACTTCTGACCTTATGATGGAGGGAAGGTCATTGATGAAGCAGCTGAAGATGGTTGGGCCAAGGACACTGCCCTGGCTTAGAAATGCACAGGTTTTAACCAGAATCAGAAAGGTGGACAAAAGTTGAGCAAAAAAAGACATCACACAAATAGACATTATAGTTTGATAGCATATCAATTCAGATGTATTCATTGTGTGTTATTTTATTTTGAACGCTAGGGTTTTGACTGGGAAAAGACCCTCTGGGGGATGATGACGGCAGTGAAAGGTGGATTGCACAGCACAGCCTAGCCTGTGCTATACACAGCCAAACAGAGCAGACCTAATAAAGTAATGAGCTTAACAAAACCATACACTTCCTGCAGCTAGTTCTCATCTTCCTTTTCTGTGTCAGCTTAAACGATGTAAAAGCTGGTTCAGGAAAGTCTGAGGAGGTGCTCATTGCTGCTGGTCCCGAGCAGGCTCAGCAAGTGCAGAACTCATTGCTCACAGCCGCTCCAGCCTGTCAACAGCCTAATGCTGTCCAGTGGAAGGTCTAAAAATATAATGTGGGGCCTTACGCAGCTTCATCTCCAACCTCGTGTAACTGACACTCTGGCAACTGAAACTGCAGCAATCCGAAAGGACAGGTCTCTCCATCAGCAGCCACTGCGCTTTACAATTTGATTTTAATGTTTTTTGGCATGTCCAGTATTTTCTAAAAGATTTGATTTTTTCCTTTATTAAACCTTCAGCTGAGAGCTTTACAGTGAGGCTGAAACTTCGAGGTTTACCATTTCAATACAAGAAAGCTGTTTGACCCATTAGGCTGCTCCTGCTGTACAGTCTGCCCCAGCAAGGATATTATCCCAATTTGATCTCTGGAGGAAAGTTCTTTATAAATACTGAAACAGCGATTTACTTGTAAAACACAAGAACGTAACAGGAGCAGGAGTTGGCCATTCGGCCCCTCGAGCCTGCTCCGCCATTCAATAAGATCATGGCTGATCTGATCCTGGCCTCAACTCCACTTCCCTGCCCGCTCCCCATAACCCTCGACTCCCTTGTCGCTCAAAAATCTGTCTATCACCACCTTAAATATATTCAATGACCCAGCCTCCACAGCTCTCTGAGGTACAGAATTCCAAAGATTCATGACTCGGAGAAGAAATTCCTCCTCAATTCTGTGTTAAATGGGCAGCCCCTTATTCTGAGACACTGTTCCCTAGTTCTAGATTCCCCCACGAGGGGAAACATCCTCTCTGCATCTACCCTCTCACGCCCTCTCAGAATTATTGGCCCAAGTTTCCACACGATAAAAAACGGGTGCCCCTCCGAGCTGGGCGCCCGTTTTTCGCGCCTAAAACGGTGCCTAAAATTAAAATCGCGATTCTGGAGCATTCTGCAGCTCCTTGTCTGTTTGGCGCGGCGCCCAGGGGGGCGGAGCCTACACTCGCGCCGATTTTGTAAGTGGGAGGGGGCGGGTACTATTTAAATTAGTTTTTTTCCTGCCGGCAACGCTGCGCGTGCGCGTTGGAGCGTTCGCGCATGCTCAGTGTGAAAAAAACATTGGCACTCGGCCATTTTTGTAGTTCTTTGTAGCGGTTTAATTTTTGAACATTTTTAAAATAAAAGCACATTAGCACTTGCAGCCTTCTCACTGTCTCCTCCTCCCCCCCCCCCGCGCAAAGAACGGGCGCCTCCTCTCCCCTCCGCAGGAAGAACGGGCGCCTCCCCCCCACCCCGGCGGGAAGAACGGGCGCCTCCTCCCCCCCCCCCCCCGCGGGAAAGAACGGGCGCCTCCTTCCCCCCGCCCCCCGCGGGAAGAACAGGCGCCTCAGGCTGACTGCAGCATTCTCTGTGCCTGAAGCACTTTCACACAGGTAGGAAGATGGTTTATTTAATCTTTTCTTTGCTTATAAATGTTTATTCAGGTTGGATTTATTTGTATAATATTTGTAGAAGTATAAATAAGGATTTATTGTAGAATTTAATGACTTCCCTTTCCCCCCTCCCCCACCTCGTTCTGGACGCCTAATTTGTAACCTGCGCCTGATTTTTTAATGTGTAGAACAGGTTTTTTCAGTTCTACAAAAATCTTCACTTGCTCCATTCTAACTTAGTTTGGAGTACGTTTTCACTGTGGAAACTTTGAAATCAGGCGTCAGTGGCCGGACACGCCCCCTTTTGAAGAAAAAACTCTGTTCCAAAGTAGAACTGTTCTACCTGACTAGAACTGCAGAAAAGAAAATGTGGAGAATTGCGATTTCTAAGATAGTCCGTTCTCCACCAGTTGCTCCTAAAAATCAGGCGCAAATCATGTGGAAACTTGGGCCCTATCTGTTTCAATAAGATCACTCCCCCATTCTTCTAAACTCCAAGGAGTAGAGGCCCAATTTTCACTCACCTGAGCCCTCCCCCGCCACCCGAAACTAATTAGTGAGGGAAAAGGTTCAGGTGAGCGGAAATTTAAAAAGTCAAAGAATAAGGAGAAGGCAATAGAGCAGGGTAGCACTGGGGGAAATGAAAACCAGAGCGTGCCAGGAAGGAACAGAATGTATAAACATAAAGGTGAATCAGAAAGTGGGGTCAATGCAGGAAAAAAAAGGTAAAAAAACAAATTTAAAAGCTCTTTATCTGAATGCACGCAGCATTCATAACAAAATAGATGAGTTGACGGCACAAATAGATACAAATGGGTATGATCTGATAGCCATTACAGAGACATGGTTGCAAGGTGACCAGGACTGGGAACTAAATATTCAGGGGGTATTTGACAATTCGGAAGGACAGACTGAAAGGAAAAGGAGTTGGGGTAGCACTGTTAATAAAGGTTGGGATCTGTGTGTTACTGAGAATTGATATTGGCTCAGAAGATCAAGATGTTGAAACAGTTTGGATGGAGATAAGGAATAATAAGGGAAAAAAGTCACTGGTGAGCATAGTCTATAGGCCCCCTAATCGTAGCTACACTGTTGGACGGAGCATAAAAGAAGAAATAATGGAGGCTTGTAAAAAGGGAACAGCAATAATCATGGGCCATTTTAACCTTCATATTGATTGGACAAAGCAAATTGGCCAGAGTAGCCTTGAGGAGTTCATAGTGTATCCGGGATAGTTTCCTTGAACAGTATGTTGCACAACCAACCAGGGAGCAGGCTATCTTAGACCTGGTATTGTGTAATGAGACAGGATTAATAAATTATCTCCTAGTAAAGGATCCTCTAACATGGTTGAATTTCAAATTTAGTTGGAGGGCGAGAAAGTTGGATCTCAAACCAGGGTCCTAAGCTTAAATAAAAGTGACTACAAAAGTATGAAGGCAGAGTTGGCTAAAGTGGACTTGGAAAATAGATTAAAGTATGGGACGGTTGATGAGCAATGACAGACATTTAAGGAAATATTTCATAACTCGCAACAAAAATATATCCCTATGAAAAGGATAGACTAAGAGAAGGGATAACCATCCGTGGCTAACTAAGGAAATAAGGGATAGTATCAAATTAAAAACAAGGGCATACAATTCAGCCAAGACTAGTGGGAGGCCAGAAGATTGGGAAACTTTTAAAAACCAGCAAAGAACAAAAAAATAATACAGGGGGAAGATAGATGATGAAAGTAAACTAGCACGAAATATAAAAACAGATGGTAAGAGTTTCTACAGGTACATAAAAAGGAAAAGAGTGGCTAAAGTAAATGTTAGTCCCCTAGAGGATGAGACTGGGGAATTAATAATGAGGAACAGGGAATTGGCAGAGACTTTGAATAAATATTTTGTATCCGTCTTCATGGCAACGGGACCAATATCCTCGCGGGGAGTTTTGCTAGTGCTGTTGGGGAGAGTTTAAACTAGCTTGGCAGGGGGATGGGAACCTGAGAACAAATTCAAAAGGGAAGGAAGTAAAGCAGAAATTGGATAGCAAGAATCAAGAAAGCAAATCTGTAAGACAGAAGAAACAGGGCTTATTATTTAGCAAGGAGGTCTTCCTGTGCTGAATGGTATATACTTTAATGCAAGGAGTATAGCAAATAAGGCGGATGAGCTAAGAGTACAGGTAGACACTTGGAGTACGACATTATAGCTATTACAGAAACATGGCTGAAAGAGGGGCAGGTTTGGCAGATCAATATTCCTGGCTACAGGATTTTTAGACGAGATGGAGAGGGGGGTAAAAAGGGGAGGGGGGGGGTGGGTGGGTTGCGGTACTGATTGAAGAAACTATTACAGCGGTGAGGAGGGATGATATATCAGAGGGATCAAATGAGGCCATATGGGTCGAATTGAAAAATAAAAAAGGGGTGATCACACTGCTGCACGTGTATTATAGACCCCCAAACAGTAGGAGGGAGACAGAGGAACAAATATGTAGGCAAATTGCTGCGAAGTCCAAAAACCATAGGGTAGTAATAGTAGGGGATTTTAACTATCCAAATATTGATTGGGACAAATTTAGTGTGAAGGCTATAGAGGGTGCGGAATTCTTGAAATGCAATCAAGAGAACTTTTTTTTTTAGTCAGTATGTAGCAAACCCAACACGAGAGGGGGTGGTCTTGGATTTAGTTTTGGGGAATGAAGCTGGGCAGGTTGAAGGGGTATTAGTGGGAGAGCACTTGGGTGCCAGTGACCATAATTCAGTCAGATTCAAGTTGGTTATGGATAAGGACAAGAATAGGCCTGGAATAAAAGTTCCGAATTAGGGAAAAGCTAATTTTGCTAAGTTAAGGAGTGATTTGGCCATGCTGGACTGGAAAGAGCTACTTGTGGGTAAATCAGTGTCGGAATAGTGGGAGGCATTCAAGGAGGAGATCCGGAAGGCTCAGGCTAAACACATGCCCTTAAAGAAAAAGGCTGGGAAAAATAATTCTAGAGTCCCCTGGATGTCTAGGGACTTACAGGGGAGGATTAAGAATATACCAACGTATAAATACTTCAGAATCTTGAGGAATATAGAAAGTTAAGAGGCAAAATTAAAAAGATATTAGGAATGCTAAGAGAGAGTACGGGAAACTTTTGGCCAGTAAAATTAAGGAAAACCCCCAAGATGTTCTATAAATATATTAAGAGTAAGAGGATAACTAAAGAAAGGGTAGGGCCTATTAGAGACCATCTTTGTGTGGAGGAAGAAGATGTTGGTAGGGTTCTTAAATACTTTGCATCTGTTTTCAGAGGAAAGGGGCAATGCAGATACTGCTATAAAGGAGGAGTGTGATATTCTGGATGAAATAAACATAGTGAGAGAGGAGGTATTAAGGGATTTAGCAGCTTTGAAAGTAGTTAAGTCCCCAGGCCCAGATGAAATGTATCCCATGCTGTTGAACGAAGTAAAAGAGGAAATAGCAGAGGCCTTGACTATCATTTTCCAGTCCTCTTTGGATCTGGGCATGGTGCCGGAGGATTGGAGGTAATGCAGTACCCTTGTTTAAGAAGGGAAAAAGGGATAGGCCGAGTAATTACAGGACTGTCAGCCTAACCTCAGTGCTGGGAAAATTATTGGAAAAAATCCTGAAAGACAGGATAAATCTGCATTTGGAAAGACAAGGATTAATTAGGGACAATCAGCACGGATTTGTTAAGGGAAGATCGTATTTGACTAACCTGATTTAATTTTTTGAGGAGGTAACTAAGAGGGTTGATGAGGGTAGTGCATACGATGTAGTATATATGGACTTTAGCAAGGCTTTTGATAAGGTCCCACATGGTAGACGGGTCACGAAGGTTAAAGCCCATGGGATACAGGGCAAAGAGGCAAGTTGGATCCAACATTGGCTTAGAGGTAGGAAGCAAAGGGTAATGATTGATGGATGTTTTTGTGACTGGAAAGATGTTTCCAGTGGGGTTCCGCAGGGCTCAGTACTGGGTCCCTTGCTTTTTGTGGTATATATCAACGATTTAGATTTGAATATAGGGAGTATGATTAAGAAGTTTGCAGATGACACTAAAATTGGCTGTGTGGTTGATAATGAAGAGGAAAGTCATGGGCTGCAGGAGGATATCAATCTACTGGTCAGGTGGGCAGAGCAGTGGCAAATGGAATTTAATTCAGAAAAGTGTGCACTTTGGGAGGGCTAATAAAGAAAGTGCATACACATTAGGTGGTAGGCCACTTAATAATGTAGGTGAACTGTGGAGTGCTTGTCCACAGATCCCTGAAAGTAGCAGGCCAGGTGGATAAGGTGGTTAAGGCGGCATACGGAATGCTTGCATTTATTGGCCGAGGCATAGAATATAAGAGCAGGGAGGTTATGCTTAAATTGTATAATACTTTGGTTAGGCCACAGCTGGAGTACTGCATGCAGTTCTGGTCGCCGTATTATAGGAAAGATGTGATTGCACTAGCGTGGATGCAGAGGAGATTTACTAGGATGCTGTCTGGAATGGAGAATCTTAGTTATGAGGACAGATTGGATAGGCTGGGTTTGTTCTCATTGGAACAGAGGAGGTTGAGATGTACAAAATTGAGGTGTACAAAATACTGAGGGATCTAGACATAGTGGATAGTAAGGGTCTATTTCCATTGGTGGAGGGGTCTGTTAAGCAGGGGCATAGTTTTACGGTGGTTGGTGGAAGGTTTAGAGGGGATTTGAGGGGGGCTTCTTTACGCAGAGGGTGGTGGGGATCTCGAACTCGCTGCCTGCAAGAGTGGTGAATGCAGAAACCCTCACCACTTTTAAGAGATAGTTGGATGGGCACTTAAAGTGCAGTAACCTGCGGGGTTACGGACCTAGAGCTGGTAATTGGGATTAGACTGGATGACCTTTTGTTGGACGGCACAGATATAATGGTAAGTACTGCAGGGAATAGAATACGGCCAGGGTGATCTCCTGGACTAGTGTTGATCGCCTGGATGGGTCGGAGAGGAATTTTCCCAGATTTTCTCTCCCTAAATTGGCCTGTGTTTTTAATCTGGTTTTAGCCTCTCCCAGGAGATCACATGGCTCCGGTTGGGGTGGAGTGTAGAATGTTTCAGTATAAGGGGTGTTGCAGTATGCGAGGCAGACTGGTTGGGCTGGGTGCTCTTTGCCTTTCCGTCATTGTTCAACCTTCAGGGCTGCTGATCGAGGGCCGTGTGGCTCTTTGTCGGCTGGCACGGATACGATGGGCCGAAATGGCCTCCTTCTGCGCTGTAAATTTCTATGTTTCTATGTTCCTAAGACACTAAAAACATCCCAATAGTGGATAATCAAGGGGCTATAAGGAGGGAGGAACTTAATACAATCTCCATCACTAAAGTAGTAGTACTCGGTAAAATAATGGGACTAAAGGCAGACAACTCCCCCGGACCTGATGGCTTACATACTGGTGTCCTAAAAGAAGTGGCTGCAGAAATAATGGATAATTGGTTGTAATCTACCAAAATTCCCTGGATTCGAGGGAGGTTCCAGTTGATTGGAAAACCGCAAATGTAACACCCCTATTTAAAAAAGGGAGACAGAAAGTAGGAAACTATAGACCAGTTAGCCTAACATGAGTTGTTGGAAAATGCTGGAGTCCATTATTAAGGAAGCAGGACATTTGGAAAAGCATAATTCAATCAAGTAAATGTAGCATGGTTTTAAGAAAGGAAAATCGTGTTTGACAAATTTACTGGAGCTCTTTGATGTAACGTGCAGGGTGGATAAGGGGGAACCAGTGGATGTGGTGTATTTGGATTTCCAGAAGGCATTCGACAAGGTGCCACATAAAAGGTTAGTGCACAAGATAAAAGTTCACGGGGTTGGGGGTAATATATTAGCATAGATAGAGGATTGTCTAACTAACAGAAAACAGAGTCTAGATAAACAGATCATTTTCGGGTTGGCAAACAGTAACTAGTGGGGTGCCGCAGGGATTGGTGCTGGGGCCTCAACTATTTACAATCTATATTGGATGAAGGCACCGAGTGTAATGTAGCCAAGTTTGCTGATGATACAAAGATGGGTGGGAAAGCAAATTGTGAGGAGGACACAAAAAATCTGCAAAGGGATATAGACAGGTTAAGTGACTGGGCAAAAATTTGGCAGATGGAGTATAATGTGGGAAAATGTGAGGTTATCCACTTTGGCAGAAAAAAATAGAAAAGCAAATTATACTTTAAATGGAGAAAAGTTGCAGAATGCTGCAGTACAGAGGGACCTGGGGTCCTTGTACATGAAACACAAAAAGTTACTATGCAAATACAGCAAGTAATCAGGAAGGCTGGCCTTTATTGCAAGGGGGATAGATTATAGAAGCAGAGAAGTCCTGCTACAACTGTACAGGGTATTGATGAGGCCACACCTGGAGTACTGCATACAGTTTTGGTCTCTGTATTTAAGGAGGGATATACTTGCATTGGAGGCCAGAGAAGGTTCACCAGGTTGATTCTGGAAATGAAGGGGTTGACTTATTTAGATAGGTTGAGTAGATTGGGCCTATACTCATTGGAGTTCAGAAGAATGAGGGGTGATCTTATTGAAACATAGATAATGAGGGGATTAGATAAGGTGGATGCCGAAAAGATATTTCCACGCACAGGGGAAACTAAAACTAGGGGGCATATTCTCAGAATAAGGGACGGCGATTTAAAACTGAAATGAAGAGGAATTTCTTCCGAGGGTTGTAAATCTATGGAATTCTCTGCCTCAGAGAGCTGTGGAGGCTGGATCTTTGAATATATTTAAGGTGGAGATCCAGATTTTTGAACGGTAAGGGAATAAAGGGTTATGCGGCGCGGGCAGGGAAGTGGAGCTGAGTCCATATCAGCCATGATCGTATTACATGGCGGAGCAGACTCGAGTGGTCAAATGGCCTACTCCTGCTCCTATTTCGTATGTTATGTTCAACTTTTCTTCATATGGCAACCCTTCATCTCAGGAATCAATCTCGTGAACCTTCTCCGAACTGCCTCCAATGCAAGTATATCCTTCGTTAAATAAAGAGACCAAAACTGTGCGCAGTACGCCAAGTGTGGTCTTACCAATGCTCTGTACAGTTGGAGCAGGACTTCCTTACTTCTTTCAAGTTAGTATACTGTGTTCGATGCTCACGATATGGTCTCTACATTAGAGACACCAAACGCAGATTGGGTGACTGCTTTCGAGAACACTTCCGTTCAGTTCGTAAGCGTGACCCCGAGCTTCTGGTTGCCTGGCAACTTTAATTCTCCACTCCACTCCCACTGTGATTTCTCCGTCCTCGGCCTCTTACACTGTTCCAATGGAAGCTCAACCTAAGCTCGAGGGACAGTACCTCATCATTCGAGAGACCGAATGGCCTACTCCTGCTCCTAAATTCTTGTTATGTTTTTATCTCAAAAATGTAACCAACTGGAAGGCCAAATTATTTATCCATCTGCACATATGGACTGTAACTCTGCCATTCCCTACGGACTATGACCACAGAAGGAAAGGATGTCTATGGAGCATTTCATCACCCTAGTCTACAACCATCCTCTTAACATTCAGGCTCCCATTTGCTGGGCTCCCACTGGAGCCCCTTTGCTAGGAGTCGGTCCCAACGACTTCAGTGTGGACCAATTCTTTTCACATCAGGTTTGCTCATTTCAAACCGCTGTACTCTGATGTTAAGTTCAAAGTCCTCATAAAATAGCCTGCTTACATCTACAATGTCTCTCATCATTTCAAAGACGAGGATGATTGTGTCGTTGGTCAAATTCAGCGCTTCGTAACTTGAATCTTAAGATTCAGAATTATCCTGGTCGCGAACCCTCCCTAATGCATCGATATTATTTTGCGAGCAGTGTGAAAATTCACTCCAAACGTGGCCCCATCACTGATCCACAGTAACTTGGGTTGAATGGAAACTCAGTGAAACATGAATAGTGACCACAAATTCTTTCCCATTGGTCTACCAACATGCATCATCTACTTCATTCCTTAGCCACCTGTTTAATTGGCCCACACCTCAAGGCTGTTCAGCTCCTGTTTATCAGTCACCTGGTTACATAACCTTTACAACGAGTTGTTCTCGGGATATGGGCGATGTGTCCGGAGAAGGTGGTGGGTCTGCTCCTTGAACCACTGCCGTCCTCGTGGCGATGGTGGCCCCACCATGACAGTAGGGAGGGATTCCAGGATACTGACAACGGCAATGAAGAATCAACAGTACATGTCCAAGTCAGAATGCTGTATTTCACCCACAGAAGCTGTGGTAGAGTGAGTCTGATGAAGGCACCATCACGACTGAATGTGCCATTGTTAACAGGGTTGAGGGGGATTTCAGACTGCAGCGATGCAAGACCCGAGGCTTTCTTTTCAAATGTTTTCTTAGCTGATCCTGGCTGCGTTTTCCTCTATACATTCTTAAATCGGCACCTCTCTTACGCATCCCCAGTTTCCTTTATCTCAACATTGGCGGCCGTGCCTTCAGCTCCCTGGGCCCCAAGCTCTGGAATTCCCTCCCTAAATCTCTCAGAAACATAGAAAATAGGTGCAGGAGCAGGCCGTTCGGCCCTTCGAGCCTGCACCACCATTCAATATGATCATGCAACTTCAGTACCCCTTTGCTGCTTTCTCTCCATACGCCTTGATCCCTTTAGCCGTAAGGGTCACATCTAACTCCCTTTTGAATATATCTAACAAACTGGCCTCAACAACTTTCTGTGGTGGTGAATTCCACTGGTTCACAATTCTGAGTGAAGAAGTTTCTCCTCAGCTCAGTCCTAAATGGCATACCCCTTATCCTTAGACTGAGACCCCTGGTTCTGGACTTCCCCAACATCGGGAACATTCTTCCTGCATCTAACCTGTCCAATCCCGTCAGAATTTTGTGTGTTTCTGTGAGATCCCCTCTCATTCTTCTAAATTCCAGTGAATATAAGCCTAGTCGATCCAGTCTTTCTTCATATGTCAGTCCTGCCATCCCGGGAATCAGTCTGGTGAACCTTCGCTGCACTCCCTCAATGGCAAGAATGTCCTTCCTCAAGATTAGGAGACCAAAACTGTACACAATATTCAAGGTGTGGTCTCACCAAGGCCCTGTACAACTGCAGTAAGATCTCCCTGCTCCTATACTCAAATCCCCTTGCTATGAAGGCCAACAAGCCATTTGCCTTCTTCACCGCCTGCAGGTCTCGTTGCACCTCCCCTTTTCCTAATCTGTCACCATTCAGATAATATTCTGCTTCCTGTTTTTGCCACCAAAGTGTATAACCACACATTTATCCACATTATACCGCATCTGCCATGCATTTGCCCACTCATCTAACCTGTCCAAGTCACCCTGCAGCCTCTTAGCATCCTCCTCACAGCTCATACCGCCACCCAGCTTATTGTCATCTGCAAACTTGGAGATATTACATTCAATTCCTTCGTCTCTCTCTCTCCCCCTTTAAGATGCTCCTTTAAGCCTACCTCTCTTGACCAAGCTTTTGGTCACCTGTCCGAATATCTCTATGTGGCTTGGTGTCCCATTTTGTCCGATTACGCTCCTGTGAAACACCCTGGGACATTTTGCTATGTTAAAGGTGCTATATAAATGCAAGTTGTTGGGAAATGGACCTTCTCAAGGGCAGTATGTGGTGATGCTCCAAGTCATATTCAAGAAGTGCAATTAAATATCGACAGAAACATGTTGTTGCTTCCTTTAAAGCCCGAACCCCTCAGTCCTCCTCTGATCAGGCCCTACCTGGTCTCTGCTCCGAATCTTTGGTTTTGGTAGACGCTGCTGCCGAGGGCTCCTTTTCCGACATTGGCACGATTTCGTGCTCCAGACCTGCAGCTTCCGCTTTCGACTTTGGCTTTCCCTCCTTCTCGTTTTTCTTTTTGGTCGCACTTATCCCAGTGGAAGCGAGTGGGAGTCGGTGGACGGGCAGAGGTTTATGGATGATCGTAGGGGATGGAGGGTGCTGCTTGAACGTGTTGGGAGAAGGAGGACGGTTCTTTGGACTCGATCTAACATTCAAATAAAATCACTGTTAAGATCCGAAATCTGCACGAAACATTTTCAGAAAATAGTGTCACCATTAAATCATAGAAAACACTCAATTTAACAACAGTAAGCAGCAGTTCTCAAAACTATTTAGCTGGGTTTATGTTCTTTTTTCTATTAAGGTATACAACACGTTCTTATCCCTAAATAACCAAAGCACCTCAACTACATGTTCCTTCCTAAAACGGAAAAGCTAAGCAGCGTCTATGAACATTCGGAGTTGCAATGGGTTGATCATAGCCCAGTTTGAACTGAATGAGAGTCGATGCATAGGAGATGTGGCACAGATTTAAGTGCAAACCTCCCTTGCGACTTTCAGTGCTGAGTATTAAGCGGTCAGTGCTCTAAATCCAAGTATAAATGGGTATGATCGGATAGCCATTACAGAGGCGTGGTCGCAAGCTGACCAAGGCTGGGAACTGAATATTATGGGGTATTTGACAATTCGGAAGGATAGACAGAAAGGAAAAGGAGATGGGGTAACTGTTAATAAAGGAGATCAGTGCAGTGGTGAGATATTGGCTCAGAAAATGAAGATGTAGAAGCAGTTTGGGTGAAGATAAGGAATAATAAGGGGAAAAAGTCGTTGGTGGGCGTAGTCTATAGGCCCCCTAACAGTAGTTACACCGTTGGACGGCGTATAAATCAAGAAATAATGGAGCGGCAATAATCATGGGCGATTTTAATCTTCATATTGATTGGCCAAAGCAAATTAGCCAAGGTAGCCAATTTGGTTTCCTTGAACAGTACGTTGTGGAGCCAACCAGGGAGCAGGCTATCTTAGATCTGGTACTGTGTAATGAGACAGGATTAATAAATGATCTCATAGTAAAGGATCCTCTAAGAAAGAGTGATCATAGCATGGTTGAATTTCAAATTCAATTAGAGGGTGAGCAAGTTGGGTCTCAAGCCAGTGTCCAAAGCTTAAATAAAGGCAATTACAAAGGTATGAAGGCAGAATTGGCTAAGTGGACTGGGAAAATAGATTAATGTACAAGACGGTTGATGAGCAGTGGCAGACATTTAAGGAGATATTTCATAACTCTCAACAAAAATATATTTCAGTGAGAAGGAAATACTTTTGAGAGAAGGGATAACCATCCGTGGCTAACTAAGGAAATAAGAGATGGTATCGAATTGAAAACAAGGGCATACAATGTTGCCAAGGCTAGTGGGAGGCCAGAGGATTGGGAAATGTTTAAAAACCAGCAAATTATGACAAAAAAAGAGAGAAGATGGATTGTGAGAGTAAACTAGCAAGAAATATAAAAACACATAGCAAGAGCTTCTACAGGTATATAAAAAGGAAGAGAGTAGCGAAAGTAAATATTGGTCCCTTAGAGGATGAGACTGGGGAATTAATAATGGGTCCTCGAGTCTCATCGCCGAGAGCATGCAGAAATCAAGCGCAGGCAGCGGAAGGAGCGTGCGGCAAACCAGTCCCACCCACCCTTTCCCTCAATGACCGTCTGTCCCACTTGTGACAGGGACTGTGGTTCTTATATTGGACTGTTCAGCCACCTAAGGACCCATTTTTAGAGTGGAAGCAAATCTTCCTCCATTCTGAGGGACTGCCTATGATGAATAATGGGGAACAGGGAAATGGCAGAGACTCTGAACAAATATTTTGTATCGGTCTTCACAGTAGAAGACACTAAAAACATCCCAATAATAGATAGCCAAAGTACTGTAGGGAGGGGCGAAGCTTAAAACAATCACTATCACTAAAGAAAAAGTACTCAGTAAAATAATGGGACTAAAGGTGGATAAGTCCCCTGGACCTGTTGACCTGCATCCTGGTGTCTTAAAAGAAGTGACTGCAGAGATAGTGGGTGCATTGGTTGTAATCTACCAAAATTCCCTGGATTCTGGAGCAGTCCCAGCAGATTGGAAAACTGCAAATGTAACGCCCCTATTTAAAAAAGGAGGGACACAGAAAGCAGGAAACTATAAGACCAGTTAGCCAAACATCTGTCGCTCGGAAAATGTGGAGTCCATTATTAAGGAAGCAGTAACAGAATATTTGGAAAATCAATTCAGTCAAGCAGAGTCAGCATGGTTTTATGAAAGGGAAATCATGTTTGACAGATTTGCTGGAGTTCTTTGAGGATGTAACGAGCAGGGTGGATATGGGAGAACCAGTGGATGTGGTGTATTTGGATTTCCAGAAGGCATTCGGTAAGGTGCCACATAAAAGGTTACTGCACAAGATAAGAGCACGCGGGATTGGGGGTAATATATTAGCATGGCTAGAGGATTGGCTAACTAACAGAAAACAGAGAGTTGGGATCAATGGGTCATTTTTGGTTTGGCAAACAATAACTAGTGGGGTGCTGCAGGGATCGGTGCTGGGGCCTCACCTATTTACAATTTATATTAATGACTTGGATGAAGGGACAGAGTGTAATGTAGCCAAGTTTGGTAATGATACAAAGATGGGTGGGATAGCAAGTTGTGAGAAGGACACAAAAAATCTGCAAAGGGATTTAGACAGGCTAAGTGAGTGGGCAAACATTTGGCAGATGGAGTATAATGTGGGAAAGTGTGAGGTTATCCATTTTGGCGGGAAAAATAAAACAAATTATTTAAATGTAGAGAAACTACATGATGCTACAGTACAGAGGGACCTGGGAGTCCTTGTGTGTGAAACACAAAAAGCTAGTAGACACCTCAAAGCATTGGAGAAATACCACAGCGCTGCCTCCGCAAGATCCTGCAAATCCACTGGGAGGATAGATGCACCAACGTCCGTGTTCTCGCTCAGGCCAACATCCCCAGTATCGAAGCACTGACCACACTTGATCAGCTCCGTTGGGCGGGCCACATTGTTCACAAGCCCGACACAAGACTCCCAAAGCAAACGCTTTACTCGGTACTCCTACATGGCAAGCGAGTCCCAGGTGGGCAGAGGAAACATTTCAAGGACACCCTCAACGCCTCCTTGATAAAGTGTAACATCCCCACCGGCACCTAGAAATCCCTGGCCTAAGACCGCCCGAAGTGGAGGAAGAGCATCCGGAAGGGCGTTGAGCACCTCGAGTCTCATCGCTGAGAGCATGAAGAAACCAAGCGCAGGCAGCGGAAGAAGCATGCGACAAATCAGATTCCCCACCCATCATTTCCCTCAACCACTGTCTGCTCCACCTGTGACGGAGACTGTAATTCCCGTATTGGACTGTACAGTCACCGAAGAACTCACTTTTAGAGTGGAAGCAAGTCTTCCTCAATTTCGAGGGACTGCCTATGATGGTGATGGCTATGTTAATTGAAGAGGAATCCCCACGGTTAAATTCAGCATGCTGGTAATGTGTTATAATGGGCCAGCTGCTCCCTGGCTTTCTCAAAGGTCAGGGTTTGCAGCTAGGCTCCGAGAGGGGAAGGAGTTGACTTTGAGGATGGTTGGCGTGAGAGGAGCAAGGCGGGTAAGCCGCGTCACAGAGGCCGAGCTGGACACCCTTATGCAGGGTGTAGAGGACGGGAGGAGACGGCTGTATCCTGACGTAGGGAGACCAAGTCGCCACGAATGCATGGAGGGAGATCACAGAGGTGGTCTCGGGCAACTCCATTTATCAGAGGACTCCCATGCAGTGCACGAAAAGATTCCACGCCATAATCCGTTTTGTGAAAGGGAGTACCTCTTCCAGCAACTGCTGACCTTGCATCTGCGAGCCCCTCCTTCAACATGCTCTTATTTCCCATCCTCACTGTTTAGTCACTCAAGTAGCATTTCATTGTTCACGCCACTATATGTGTGTGTGTGTTCTCGCAATGGAGGCTCCCTTTAATCTCTCACGTACAGCTGCATGTCAGGGACAAACACGTGCACTCATTTCTGTTGCATTATCACAGTGGTACTCACCAACCATGCTTTCTTTTGCAGACTAAACTGGCTCACAATAGAGCTGAGCAAAGGAGGACTGGTGGTGGCGAGGCAGACACGCAGGTCCTCACACCTCTGGAGGAGAGGGCGGAGGCGCTGGTCGACGGACATGGTGCGTTCCCTGTGGGCCAGGGTAGTGCTGACGCCAATGCGGTAAGTGAAGGCTCTGCTTTAAAGTGCTCTTTCTTTGAATGCGCCAGCGCCTACTGTTCCTTTCCTTCACGGAAGTCTGCTAGTTGCATCCTCCAGGCCTTCATCCCCCACCTCCCCCTCACGGCAGCCCTTCTCCCATCTCTGCTTGCAGATGACACACTCCTGTTGGCTCCGGTACTGGCGACGCTGATGTGGGCGACGCTGATGTGGGACGGGTAAGTGAGGCCATCCTTGAATGCGCTCTCTACTTGAATGCGCCAGCGTCTACTGTGCCTTTTCTTCTGGAAGTCTGCTAGTTGCAGGCTTCTATCAGCAGGCCGGGGCCATCAGAGGGAGCAGCGTGCGGCGGCATACCACAGCAGGAGGGCGACGGCTGCGAAGCCAGGTCGCTGATTGCAGTGTGGGCAGGCACAGCAGGAGGGGCGAAGGAGCGGAGAGAGTTTGTAGATGGAAGTGACTGGGGCCCAGGAGGGGAGAGTGTCTGGGGCCCAGAAGAGGAGAGGGCCCAGGGGCAGCACGGGCCAGCCCACACTGCGATATGTGTGTGTACTCGGTCCGTGCAGCAGAGCTGGTCTCCAATCATCTTGGGTAATCCTTGCCACTGGACCAAGACCTAGTTCTGTCAAGCCCGTGTGGTGGCTGGTGTGCAATGGTCACCACACATTAAAAAAATCCACCACAGGCATCTTCCATCCTTCAGGATGTAGTTCGGGATCTGTAATATTAGGTCCTTCATTGAAACACCTGTGAACTCATCCCTTTTTGGCGTGGAAGCAAGTCATCCTCGCTTCGAGGGACTGCCTACGATGATGAGTTGCAGGCTCCATGAGTCAATCCCCCACCTCCCCCTCACGGCTGCCCTTCTCCCATTTATGCTCGCAGATGGCAGACTGAGTGGCAGCACAGCCAGCGCAGTGGGGAGTGAGGAGAGACCACGCAGACCAGCTGGAGGCCTGCATCACACCCTTCTCGGCATGAGCCCTGAAATCTCGGGTCTCAGCAGTGAGGACATTGAAGATTCAAGCCCTGCTGCGAGCTCCACAGCACTCTGTCGTTTGGGGTTCCACTGAGGAGGATGAGGAAGACACCTAAATGGCACCAACGCATCACTGCTTCCACCCACACTTGCCAGCTCAGACACTAGGAATGCGCGGTGTGCTATAGATGAGGTGGTACAGGGGGGTCTGCACTGGGTGTTGCACAGGGGCCTAGTGGGCTGCACAATGGTGATGGGGCTAGGCAACCTCATGT